>NW_027070138.1:88896-337938 GCF_002906115.3 Quercus suber
CAAGTGTTCTTTCAATAAGATATAAGCAGTTCCGCCCGGTGAAGGCGGCCAGTGCCTAAACCTTCGATCCACTCTCTACAAATCATTGTTTCTGGTTCGTTGGCCTTCAACCCACATCCTGTGGGCTCGGGCAACGAAAACTGACCCTACAATTGGCGCCGTCTGTGGGAAGGATTAGTGCGCTCGCCGGCGCAACCGCGATCATTCTAAGTGATCACTTCACAGAGAAGGTTGGCGACATATCAAAAAAAAAAAAAAAAAAAGAATCGCAGAAAAATAGAAGATTTAACAGCAAAGAGAGAAAGTTTGATATTATTTCATAAAAGGAAAAATACAAAATACAATCAGAGGCTCAGGCAGGCATGTTTTACAAACAAATTTACAAGCTAATCCTACAATCAGAGCCCAGGTGGACCCGTCCTAGAACTAGCTAGAGGGAAGTGTCAACCCATTCCCTGATTGGAATCAAGAGAATGGAGAACTTGACAGTAAGAGGGCGGATGGGGCTGAGGTGGCTCGCTTCAAGGCCACCAACAATCCTTTCTCGGAGCGGCGGAGCTTTGAACAAAGTGAGGAGCAGATGCAATGGCTCCGGGACGCCCTCCCTCGTGATGTTCCCTTGATTCTCCCCAGTCCTCACGAGCGTTGCCGTTGGAGACGGCAACGCTCGAGCACCGCCTATGACATGAATTTGCACGTCTCCTTCGGGGGTGCCCCTGAGGAGAGACCTTAGATACTTCAACGACATCCCTCCGGCCACCGTGTATGGCCGCCATCGGTTACGCCTAGATTCTGCCGCACCGGAAGCCCAGTGGGGCCTGCGGCCACAACGGCTCTTGGCACGGATGTCCTCACACCCGCCCAAAAGCCGCCCCATAGCTACCAACTCCGCAGGGTTATTAAAGGGGCTTTGGGAGCTGAAAGGGTGTATTCTTTTTGTGTTGAGTTCATGGAGTATGAAGAAACCATCCCCCCGAAGAGCCTTATATAGAGATGATGGTTGGTGAGAATTAATTCACGCAGAATTCGAAAAGAGATTATCAGCAGGGCTAATAATGAAGCTACCAAGTTCCAAGGAGCCGTAGACCGTGGACTCGTGTTAATTCACGAGGACATTAGTGAAGGCGCGTCTCGCACACCGAAGCGTCAAGCACGGAACACGAATGGCCAGTGGACGCTTCGTAAATGAAAAAGATGGGGCTCGAGCTGGATGATCAACGCCCGTGTAAAGATCATAATCCGACCCAAGGAGGAGTCGTCTCCAATAAATGGTCCGAGGACAAACCCCTACTACAGAAAAAATAGAGTGATAGACAGAACAAGGCATTGCATGGTCCTCCGACTCAAGCCTATGGGAAAACTAATCACACCGTTATATCTCGGTACTAGACAGAACCAAGGTATTGCATGGTCCTCAGACTCAAACCTATGGGGAAACTAGATACTTACAGAAAATAGAAGTGATAAACAGAACTAAGCATTGCATGTTCTCGACTCAAGCCTATGGGAAAACTAATCACACCATTATATCTGGGTACTAGACAGAACCAAGGTATTGCATGGTCCTCGGACTCAAACCTATGGGAAACTAGATACTTACAAAAAAATAGAAGTGATAGACAGAACTAAGGTATTGCATGGTCCTCGACTCAAGCCTATGGGAACCTAATCACACCGTTATATCTGGGTACTAGACAGAACCAAGGTATTGCATGGTTCTCGACTCAAACCTATGGGGAAACTAGATACTTACAGAAAAATAGAATGATAGACAAACCAAGGCATTGCATGGTCCTCGGACTCAAGCCTATGGGAAAACTAATCACACCTTATATCTAGGTACTAGACAGAACCAAGATATTGTATGGTCCTCAGACTCAAACCTATGGGGAAACTAGATACTTACAGAAAAATAGAACTGATAGACAGAACTAAGGCATTCTGGTCCTCGAACTCAAGCCTATGGAAAACTACTCACACCGTTATATCTGGTACTAGACAGAACCAAGTATTGCATGGTCTTCGGACTCAAACCTATGGGGAAACTAGATACTTACAGAAAAATAGAAGTGATAGACAGAACCAAGGCATTGCATGGTCCTCGGACTCAAGCCTATGGGAAAACTAATCACACCATTATATCTGGTACTAGACAGAACCAAGTATTGTATGGTCCTCAGACTCAAACCTATGGGGAAACTAGATACTTACAGAAATATAGAAGTGATAGACAGAACCAGGCATTGCATGTTCCTCAGACTTAAGCCTATGGGAAAACTAATCACACCGTTATATCGGGTATTAGACAAACCAAGTATTGCATGGTCCTCGGACTCAAACCCTATGGGGAAACTAGATACTTACAGAAAAATAGAAGTGATAGACAGAACTAAGGCATTGCGTGGTCTTCGGACTCAAGCCTATGGGAAAACTACTCACACCTTATATCTGGGTACTAGACAGAACAAGTATTGCATGGTCTTCGACTCAAACCTATGGGGAACCTAGATACTTAAAGAAAAATAGAAGTGATAGACAGAACCAAGCCATTGCATGGTCCTCGGACTCAAGCCTATGGGAAACTAATTACACCATTATATCTAGTACTAGACAGAACCAAGATATTGTATGGTCCTCGGACTCAAACCTATGGGAAAACTAGATACTTACAGAAAAATAGAAGTGATAGACAGAACTAAGGCATTGCGTGGTCCTCGGACACAAGCCTTGGGAAAACTACTCACACCATTATATCTGGGTACTCGACAGAACCAAGTATTGCATGGTCCTCAGACTCAAAACCTATGGGAAACTAGATACTTACAGAAAAATAGAAGTGATAGACAGAACCAAGGCATCGCATGGTCCTCAGACTCAAGCCTATGGAAAACTAATCACACCTATATCTGGGTGCCAGACAGAACCAAGGTATTGCATGGTCCTCGGACTCAAACCTATGGGGAAACTAGATACTTAAAGAAAAATAGAAGTGATAGACAGAACCAAGGCATTGCATGGTCCTCGGACTCAAGCCTATGGGAAAACTAATTACACCATTATATCTAGTACTAGACAGAACCAAGATATTGTATGGTCCTCGACTCAAACCTATGGGGAAACTAGATACTTACAGAAAAATAGAAGTGATAGACAGAACTAAGGCATTGCGTGGTCCTCGGACTCAAGCCTTTGGAAAACTACTCACACCTATATCTGGGTACTCGACAGAACCAAGATATTGCAGTCCTCAGACTCAAACCTATGGGAAACTAGATACTTACAGAAAAATAGAAGTGATAGACAGAACCAAGGCATTGCATGTCCCGGACTCAAGCCTATGGAAAAACTAATCACACCATTATATCTAGGACTAGACAGAACCAAGTATTGCATGGTCCTCAGACTCAAACCTATGGGAAACTAGATACTTACAGAAAAATAGAAGTGATAGACAGAACCAGGCATTGCATGGTCCTCAGACTCAAGCCTATGGGAAAACTAATCACACCGTATATCTGTACTAGACAGAACCGAGGTATGCATGGTCCTCGGACTCAAACCTATGGGGAAACTAGATACTTACAGAAAAATAGAAGTGATAGACAAACCAAGGCATTGCATGGTCCTCGGACTCAAGCCTATGGGAAAACTAATCACACCATTATATCTGCGTACTAGACAGAACCAAGGTATTGTATGTCCTCAGACTCAAAACTATGGGGAAACTAGTTACTTACAGAAATATAGAATGATAGACAGAAACCAAGGCATTGCATGGTCCTTAGACTCATGCCTATGGGAAAACTAATCACACATTATATCTGGGTACTAGACAGAATCAAGTATTGCATGGTCCTCGACTCAAACCTATGGGGAAACTAGATACTTAGAGAAAAATAGAAGTGATAGACTGAACTAAGGCATTGCGTGGTCCTCGGACTCAAGCTATGGAAAACTACTCACACCGTTATATCTGGGTACTAGACAGAACCAAGGTATTGCATGGTCTTTGGACTCAAACCTATGGGGAAACTAGATACTTACAGAAATATAGAAGTGATAGACAGAACCAAGGCATTGCATGGTCCTCGGACTCAAGCCTATGGGAAAACTAATCACACCATTATATCTGGGTACTCGACAGAACCAAGATATTGCATGGTCCTCAGACTCAAACCTATGGGAAACTAGATACTTACAGAAAAATAGAAGTGATAGACAGAACCAAGGCATTGCATGGTCCTCAGACTCAAGCCTATGGGAAAACTAATCACACCGTTATATCTGGTGCTAGACAGAACCAAGGTATTGCATGGTCCTCGGACTCAAACCTATGGGGAAACTAGATACTTACAGAAAAATAGAAGTGATAGACAGAACCAGGCATTGCATGTCCTCGGACTCAAGCCTATGGGAAAACTAATTACACCATTATATCTAGGTACTAGACAGAACCAAGATATTGTATGGTCCTCGGACTCAAACCTATGGGGAAACTAGATACTTACAGAAAAATAGAAGTGATAGACCAGAACTAAGGCATTGCGTGGTCCTCGGACTCAAGCCTTTGGGAAAACTACTCACATCGTTATATCTGGGTACTAGACAGAACCAAGGTATTGCATGGTCTCTCGGACTCAAACCTATGGGAAACTAGATACTTACAGAAAAATAGAAGTGATAGACAGAACCAAGGCATTGCATGGTCCTCGGACTCAAGCCTATGGGAAAACTAATCACACCATTATATCTGGGTACTAGACAAACCAAGGTATTGCATGGTCCTCAGACTCAAACCTATTGGGAAACTAGATACTTACAGAAAAATATAAGTGATAGACAGAACCAGGGCATTGCATGGTCCTCAGACTCAAGCCTATGGGAAAACTAATCACACCGTTATATCTGGGTACTAGATAGAACCAAGGTATTGCATGTCCTCGGACTCAAACCTATGGGGAAACTAGATACTTACAGAAAAATAGAAGTGATGGACAGAACCAAGGCATTGCATGGTCCTCGACTCAAGCCTATGGAAAACTAATCACACCATTATATCTGGGTACTAGACAGAACCGGGTATTGCATGGTCCTCGGACTCAAACCTATGGGAAACTAGATACTTACAGAAAAATAGAAGTGATAGACAGAACCAAGTATTGCATGGTCCTTGGACTCAAGCCTATGAGAAAACTAATCACACCATTATATCTGGGTACTAGACAGAACCAAGGTATTGCATGGTCCTCGGACTCAAACCTATGGAAACTAGATACTTACAGAGAAATGAAAGCGTTAGACAAAACCAAGGCATTGCATGGTCCTCGGACTCAAGCCTATGGGGAAACTAACCCGCTCGGCTACACCTGGGCTAGACAGAGCAAGATCACTGCTGATCCTCAGATTCAGGCCCACGGGGTGACTTAACTACAACATATCCCAAGTTAGGAAATGATCAAGTCCCACTAACCTTGAGACGTAAGAGGGCTGCCCATGCATACGTACTCTCTACATCTCATCATTGCTGCCACAATCGGCTGACATACAACTCAAGCTAAAATTGTGCCGATCAAAGGAAAGAGGGAAACGGGCAGGGCGTACATAAATAAGCAATTCAAGTAAAGGGAGATTAAATTAACATTACAACAATGAGTTCGTAAAAATTGCATGGCAAGAGCCACAGTACACGAGAAGAAGCATAACAAAATAGAATGACAATGTGAAAGTAGGGTGAGCCGAGATGCAGGGGAGTCTACTCCTCTTGCTCAAGCTGAACGGAGGCAATCCCCGACCCCTCCGAGCCTGACCTGAGGGACGCTTTGCAGGGGTATGGCGAGAGCAGTGCTTCCTGGCGGTAGGGGCTGGATCATCGGAAGGATCTCCACTATCTCTTGGGGCACTTCCTCGCTCGAATGCTCCCCCAGTTCAGCTGCCCCCACCTCTTCAACAATCTCCCCAACCTTAGGGTCCTCAGGGGCGGCCTCGCGGATAGCAGGGGGATAGTACACGTTCTCTGCCTTCAATAGGTCGGACGTGGCCTCCACCCCAGCTTGTTTGAGGGCCTCAGCCCAAACCTGGGAACAATATCGCCTACACACCCCTGGGACTTGAGCCTTATAGGCGGCCTCTACCGAAGCCATCCTATCAGCGTAGGCTGCGGCTTCAGCCTCCTTCTTGGCACGCTCGGCCATCTCCCTGCCATGGTCAGCCTCATCCTTGGCCCGCCGGGCCTGGTCTCTGGCCCATTCTGCTACCCTTTGAGCCCCCTCGGCCTTAGCCACGTCAGCCCGCAGGTCAGTGATCAGATCCCTCACGATCCGCAATTGCTCCTCCGCCTCGCTTAGGCGCCTCGTCTGCTCCGTGGCCTGGGTCTGGGCGCCCTCAAGACTAGACAGCGCATTGTCCTGCTCCCGGGTCACCTCCTTCAGAGCCTCTCGGGCCTTAACCAGGTCAGCTTCAGAATTCTTCAGAGTCTTGGTGGCTTGGCATCGCCAGTTGCGCTCCTTTTTAAGGGCCACCTTCTGGTCGTTTGCCGCCCCCTCCAATGCAAAGATAGCTTGGATAGCCTGCCAGAATAACCAGTGTGCTGTAAGCCCAATAAAAGAAAAAGAGTGGGGGAAGATCCGAGGCTAAAGTCCTTACCATCCCCACATATCGCTTAAGGCTGAGGAAAACCTGCTCATTCGTCAAAGAGTTGAGCTCTGCCATGTCTGCCGGGAGCAGCAGGCTCCTCTCCAGGGCATCGGCCACGCGCGTCCCTTCGCCCTCGTTGAAGTCCCTGAGGGAGGCGTTATCCCTCAAGGGCTCCCCACGGAGCATCGGGGCTGGGAGCCAGGCCTGAGCCTCGGGCGAGGTGGTTTCGGCGACCTGCCTATCTGGACTTCTACCGCCTATCCTTAGCTGCTTGGACGATCGCAGAGTAGTGTCCCCCTCCAGCGAAGGCACCGTTTTCTCCTCTATAGGCCCTTTGCCCTTGTCCTTCCTCTTCTTGGGTGCGACAGGCACAGACCGAGAGGGCGAGCGTGTCTGGGGAGGAGGAGGGAGCTTCTGCTGAGCAGAAGTCGACCTAGTCTTCGGTGGGGTAAGAGGAAGCTTTTGTTGGGATTTCCCTGGCTGGCCCTCGATCAAGTCCAGCAAGTCGGTAGTTGGCTTCCTCTTGTAACCCATTGTTGGTGGAGGGGCTTCAGAAGCAAGGAGGTCTGCTTCGCTCAGATTAAGGTCACCCAAGTCCCCAGGCGGATCCTCGGATTGATCAAGCTGAGCAAAAACGTCAAACGGGTCCTCCTCCCTCTCTGGACCTTCTTCGGCAGCCTCAGCGAATGGTTGGGAAGAGGAGGGGACGGCTAGTGTGACAGCTTCCTGATCGGAGGGCTCCTCGGGAATCGAAAATCCGTCCTCGGTCACAGTAATCCTCTGAAGCCGAGGATCGTTGGCTAGGATGACGTGCTTTGGAACCGGGAACGACTTCTGGGTGGGCGTCTACCCCAAGATTAAATGGGTGGCTCTAACTTGATTGTCATCCTTGTTTACGTAAACCGGTGCCATTAGCACCTTCTGCAAATCTTCCTGGTTAGTCAAATGGAAGTGGTGCTCAAAAGCGTGCGGGTCTGCAAACGGAAAACACCACCATGTTAGCAAAAAGAAAAAGGGCAAGAAAACTCAAAACCCCTCCTGCTCCTACTGCCCCACCTGGTACCCCTTTTGTCGTTGGGCAGTGAAGGCCATCATGCCATGCCCCTGATACGATGAGGAAGTCTTCGCTAAGCCCCTTGTTGGACTCAGGGAGGCACTGGATGAGTCGCACCCTGTCGTCCCTCGTTTTCAGATAATAAGATTTGCCCCTAAGGTGCTGAAGGTTGTAGCACCAATTCACGTCGTGGTGAGTCAACCTTAGCCCCATCTTCTCATTCAGGACGTCCACATAGCCCAAAATCCTAAAGACGTTTATCCCACACTGGGTAGGGGCCAACCGGAAGTGCGTGAGGTAGTCCCTCATCACTGGTCCCATTGGGATCGTCATTCCCCCTTCGAGGAAGGTGGCGATGGGAATTACCACTTCACCCTCCTTCTTATGTAAGCGCCAATCCCCATCCTCACTATATCTCAAACCTACATTGGCGGGGATCCGGTAGTCGGCGATGAATTTCTCCATCGTCTCCTCGGTGTGGACATATTTCTTAAACCTACCCATCCCAGTTGACGCCTAAAGGAGCTAAGAAAGGACAAATGAAGGAAAAGGAATAACGGGAAAGAGAGCTCAGAGAAGGATAGAGCAACTTACTGAAGAGAAGAGGAACTCCTCGGACAGGCTTTTTGTGTTGAAGATGTGAGTGTGGTTGGACTCAGAAAGGACGCATGAGAGCTCTTGATTACGAATGAGGAACAGGGAGAAGCAGTTCTTACGGGTATTTATACCCCGAATCGAGGAACGATGTGGGCTTTCCCGCCCATAAATGCGAGACGAACCCCCACCGTTGGATGGATAACACCTCACTAGACGTGGGGAGCACAGAGCCGCCTGAATTTAATAATGGGCACATTACGTACTCCGAAACGTTAGCAACGTGCCTTGGGCAGATGAATTGACCCCAGTCCTAACAGGGGTAAGGCCGAGGATGTCAAAATCCTACTCTCTGCCCGAAGATGCGTGCAGCAAGATTTTGAGGGGCTATTGTGGGGCCAAAAGACTGGGGAGCCCTGGCCCACTCCAAGCCAGGCCTAAACGGCCAACTCCGAGGAAGGATGACTATCTGAGGCCAATTTAGGGGGAAACCCTTCTTTGGATCCACACCGAGGACCCTTTCGTCCTCGGCGTACTGAGGATAATTGTAAGGGGGGGAGAAAAAGGAAAAAAGAGAGAGGCCTGGGAAACAAGCCTCCTCAGCCATTGGCCGAGGAGCATCCCTCAGTTGTAAATTGGTCCAAGTGTTCTTTCAATAAGATATAAAGCAGTTCTGGCCCGATGAAGGCCGGCCAGTGCCTAAACCTTCGATCCACTCTCTACAAATTCATTGTTTCGGGTTCGTTGGGCCTTCAACCCATAACCTGTGGGCTCGGGCAACGAAAACTGACCCTACAATACCAATTAAATATAAGAAGTTGCTGCATGTCATTATAGTTTACTTTGAAAATAAATAAGTGTAGTCATAACATGCATCCACATATCATTATAATATACTAGTAAGTTGCCTATGCGATGCACAAGTAATTTTGTGAGGTTTTATATAAGACGGTTTTAGAGAATGTTATACATATATTATAAAGAAAAATTAACTAAATTATAGTAAAAAAATATATACATTTTGATATATTAAAAATTAGTTTAGTAGCAACGTATCACAAGATCAACCTACTCAAACAATATAGTGAGTCAATGACAAAGTTTTCTTTATCACAACATTGAGTTAAAGATTAAAAGTAGAGAGACAAACTACATAGGAAAAAAAATGCAATAGTACAACAACAAATATTAATATTTTCTGCAATATTCAATCCTAGATATGAGAATGCAAGAGAGCTTTCATTTATATCACAGCAAAGCTACCATATTAAATTTGACCCATATAATAGAAAGGAATGTTTGGTTACCACATGGTGAAAATTTCCCACCTTCAAGTGAACACTGAAACTTTATCCAATATATAACTTTTCAAATTCTCATGGAATAATTTCCAGTAAATCTCAGCAAGTATAAAAATCAATATTACATTTTTCAAGTACTCTTTAATAGAAATGAACATAATTTGGAAGGTTTTTACACAGATTTGAAAACCTTAATCATTTTGCCTTGTGACTGGTTGGCAAAGCCATTGTCTTCCATTTTGCCTTTCTCTTTCATTGCATACTTTTCATCCTTATCTTAGACACAGACAAAAGAAAGAAAGAAAGAAACAAAAATAAATAACAAAGCAATTTAAAGAGCCCAAGAGTAAACAATGAGATATACACAGCTTTCACATAAATGAGTGTAAGGCCAAAGAATGAGGAATGAACATTCTGATCCCAATTTAGCAAATAACATCAAGAATGTAGAGTAGAATGCACTAAACAAATGACTTCAATCTCTAAAGCATAAATTTTGTCGATGGATATCTTATTAGAATTAGTTTTTGATGTTGTTAAATTGATTGAGAAGAACGTTAACAAACTGCATAATCTCAAAAAACCTTATCTAGCTATAACTCAAAGCCTTTTTGCCAATATACAATGTAACAATGGTAATATCCCTTGCCTTAATCCTCAATTCCAAAAAGTTACGATCAATTTTTGCTTCATGTTTAGCCACATAAGGTTAGAATAACTATTACGAAGGTATAAAATAATTTAAACAAAATAGTTCTCTAAGTTTGAGATGTCCAAGGCTACCTTTGTCTTGAGATACCAAAGGCATGTGAAGAATGCCAAGAGTATGCTCAAGGTAAGATTAATTATAAAAACAATTGGAGCATTCTCAAGGTAAAATTAATTAAAAAAAAAAATTATGAAACCAAAAATAAATGCAAAAGAGTATGCCCAACTCTCTCACTGTCTTCCACTCATCGATAGTGTGACGTTAAGATATGTTAGGTTTGGGTTGTGATATGACATGATAGATGAATGATTAGATTTTGGCGATGATTGATGACATATTGTATGTTTAGATGTATGCTAGTATGTATGTGAGTATAGATACAATACTGAATATGCCTTTAATAGGGTTAAGACATAAGATACAATGAAGGAAGCCAACCTTAGGGTTGGGCGGTTTCGGGTGCCTAACACCTTCCCAAGACCATACCTTAACTCGAAACCTATATCTCTGGTAGTAAGATCAAAAGAAAAGGTCATTCCTTGAGAGGACGCTATATATATGGTTTCTAGACCATTGCAAAAACTAGGTGATGACTCCTTTGACCTGTTGTGTCCACAGGCACAATTGGAACGAACTTCAAGTGCCAAATTGGATGAAATGCTGAATCTTCAAAAAGCTGCATCTGACAAAACTGGTCTCGGGTATGATCCTTCTTTCTCTAGCTGTAGTACTTCTACTAATGCTTCTCATAGTGTTATTTTTGTACCTCCTGCTATAATTGTTAATTCTAAAATGGATGATCCTAAGATAGAGATAGAAAATGATGTTAAAAATAACAAAGGAAAATCCATTCCAGGAGTTCTTAAGAAAGAGAAAAAGTAGAATGCTCATCACTCTACTAACAAGAAGACTCAACTGAAGAAAACTCACTTCTGTCATCATTGTGGAGCTGCTGGACACACTCAACCTAATTGCTACAAGTGGCTTGCCAGTCAACAGTGCAATAGTGTGTCATATTTTGGAAATCAGAACCAGCTTTAGAATTCCTTGGCTCCTCTTGGAGATTTTCTTAAGGCTGTGTTTGTGTTTATTGGTACTTATGTACCTTAAATGGCCAATGAAACAAGGTTTCATAACTTTGTATCTCTTGTAACTTGGATGAGTATCTTCATGCACAACTAAGCATTGTGAGCTTTGTGGCTCGTTGTGTGATTTGTATGATTGGGACAATCATTCTTACTTATAACTATATCACTCATTTTGACTGGAATGACTAAAAAATCCTAAAGGAAAGGCATAAATAACCATCTCACCACTAAAACTTGTCAATTATAAACATCTGGGTGCAATTCATAAAAGCCATGCTCGGTAAGGTGTAGCACTTGCACAACAAGACAAAGGTGTTGTATAAAAATTTGAAGGGTATTTTTTTTTCTCTCTTATATGCCCATGCATGATATGCTTCATTGTGCTTCAAAGAAAAATGAAAAAACACAAAAAGAATCAAATGCTTTTAAATTGATTGTAAGCGTGTTTCTAGGAGATGTGAGAGTTATATGATGTATCTTAAAAGTGATAGTCCCAATTAAACAGTTATGATTGTGTGTGAGTGTTTTTGATTCTCTTATATCATTATTTTGCATGATGGGACATTTATAATTGCTTGCAAAAGTTTCACACACAACACGCAAATCTTTGCTACTATTGATACAATTGTATAGGTACAATGTAATTTGGCCATCACAAGGAATACATATGGTAGTAGAAGCTAACTAAACTGCCATAACTCTTTTTTGAAAATAAAATTCGTTAGACATGTTTAGTGTTTTGGAACTTAGAATGTTTTGCATCTAGAGTTTGATATGTTTGAGTGATTAACATATTATCCTTACTTTGATGTTTGGTTGGTATTATTTTTATCTTGATTGCATTCATATCATGTCTTTTCTCTTTTGGAAATTCATGTTTCTATGCTCCTTAATACCAGCTCAATAGCAATCTTGACACCTCTCGATACCTCTCAACACATGTCATTTCTATCGAACTTATTCTGGGTTTTTCTCGATACCTCTCGATACTAGCCTGAAACATCGAGCAAAATTTCCTGAGATTCTGTTTGCTTGATAACATCCTCGATACATCAAAGAATTTTGCTATCAACACCTCCTTGATATCTCTCGATACATCAAGCCTTTATTCTCGATAACTTCTCGATCTATTGAGATGCCTGATTCTGTATATACTTGAGGCTCAACCCAGCTTTCATTTCACTCAAACACTTCGACACCTCTTCAATTCCTCTCAATCCAAAACCCTTTCTCTCACCAAAATCCCTCTTCTAGTCAAATTTTCTGCCTATTCCTTCCTCCAATTCATTGGTAAGTGGTCTAAATCTCTTCTCTTTCTCATTTTCTCATGCATTTCATGCATTTAGACCTAGGTTTTGAAATTTTTGAGTTTTTTTTTTCCATTTTGTGAAAAATTTTGGGTTGGGTTATGTTGATTAGATTTCACATGCTCATGCATTGCATTCTCATGCACTATACTTTAGTTTTCATGCATTTCTAGGTTATGTCCTTGATTATATTGTGAATGTTGTAGTTTGGATTGGGTTTTTGACCATGATGCTTTTATATTTTGCACGTCACATGCTTATGCATTCCCATGCATTGTTCATTTCTCTCCTTCTCTATTCTGAGTATGTGTGTTGTTTCTTTTCTACCTTAGCTTTCCTTACTATGGCACCCAAAGTTAGAAAATCCGTCTTGTCTAAGAATCCCATCTCTAGACGTGGTTCTTCTACTTCTATTCCCTCTCATGAATGATTCTGTGATACAAAATCCCAAAACGATTTTGAGGAGAACTTTTTGGGCTGGTCTATTCGTACTAAACGACAAGTTCTCCTTGTGGGCGCAAAGAAGAGTATGTCTAGGCCAAGTGGACCGTGGCGGAGAAAAGTGGATTCACCACCTAGATTAGGTCTAAGAACCATATTGGGCCTTTTGGGCCAATCACTTACATACATGGGTCCACATACCAGATTATGGATACGACTTGGGAAAGTGTTAGGCACCTAGGACCGACTGGCTTGTGGACCAGCCTCCATTATGTGTTGCTAGGCCATATTCCATATTTAATTAAAGAGTTCATTAAGAGAGCCATAATCCTTAACCTAAACATACGTCATGCACTTAAGGAAATAATGCACACAACATAATAAAGATCACAATATAAAAGGAAATAAATAAAACATAATCAAGCAAAATAAATTAAACATGGCAAGTTGATAATTAAATATGAACACACAAGGAAAAGATATTAAATAAACTAAATATGGCAAAAAGATAAACATGGCAAGTTGACAATCAAATATAAAAACACAAGAAAAATATATTAAATAAACTAAGCCTTCGTTTGGATAGAGATGAAAAATTAAAATTATTTTACTATTCAGCTTATTTTTGCCACTATTTATAGGTCCCATTGCACTTTTTGGTACTATTCATGATCCTAATTGTACTATTTCAACTAAATTTTACCTTTATCTACAGTACTTTCAGCAATAAGTTTTCAGTTTTAACAAAATAAGCGATATCCAAACAAGCCCTAAATATGGCAAAAATACTTAAACAGACGTGGAAAATTATCAAACACAATTTATTAACCTAAAACAAAGTCAAACGGAATCAAATTACATGTGAAAAATGATTAAAACAAATAAAAACAACATTTTACCCTAATCTGGGTTTGGGTTACACACGCGTATTCAACTATGCGTACACATGGTTAAACTATGTGTATGCATACTCAAAGATGCGTACGCATCCTCCAGCACAGATTTAAAAAATTGCATTTTTACAGATTTAATTATTCAAAGATATAAACATATGAGATCAAGTAAACATGTTAGAAACCCTAAACACTAAACTAACATAAAGAAAACAAAACAAAACATCAACATGAACAAATAAACAAGAAACAAAATCAAACAATTAAACTGAACTATATTAAATCATATCAAACTAACCTAGGAATTGATATAACAAAAACAAAACAAAAAGAATAGATTATGAACTCTAAAATCATATTAATATATATCAAACATAATTAAGAACATCAAACAAATCAAATATAACAAATGGAGAAACTATACCAAGAAAATCATGTGAATCATATTAAGCAAAGTGGGAAACCATGGAAAAGAGGCTCACCTTGCTTTAGAATCACAAATTTGAAGTTGTTTAACTGACCCCTCAGTGCCTATAACACAAAGATTAGATAGAGAAGACAAAGATAATCAAAGAATACCACAATTGTTAGTAATCACAACTCAAGGAATGATATAACAAAAACAAAACAAAAAGAATAGATTATGAACTCTAAAATCATATTAATATATATCAAACATAATTAAGAACATCAAACAAATCAAATATAACAAATGGAGAAACTATACCAAGAAAATCATGTGAATCATATTAAGCAAAGTGGGAAACCATGGAAAAGAGGCTCACCTTGCTTTAGAATCACAAATTTGAAGTTGTTTAACTGACCCCTCAGTGCCTATAACACAAAGATTAGATAGAGAAGACAAAGATAATCAAAGAATACCACAATTGTTAGTAATCACAACTCAAGGATAAAAAGATTTTAAAAAGGTTTTGAGAAATCAATTTTAGAAAATAGTTTCTACCTTAGAACTAACTAAAGAGAGGTTTTTAATCTGTAAAAAAACGTGCTAAGGTGCTGCCCTAGGGTTTTGAAAAGAGAAAATAGGGTTTTAGAAAAGATGGAGGCAAAAAATGACTCTCCCTAGCTAGCCTTTTGATTAGACATAAGATAAGTATTTATAAGTTAAAACTAGGGTTTTGGGGCTTTTTAATAATTTATGGACGTTCTCAAGGGTTTATGGGCTAGACCATATTAAAGCATGATGTTTTAGGCCCTAAAATGAAGTTTTAAAACCCAAAAAATCGGACTGCCCAATTGGCTTAACTTCAACTGGTCATAGCTTACTCAATATTAGTCAAAATTAGGATGTTTACTCAATATTAGTCAATATTAGTTTTAAAATCCAAAATTTGTGTTTAAATTGAAGCCCAGAATGTCTACTTTCCAACGAAATAAACCTCAATCAATATTTCTTTATGGATCAAAAGTTATGGTAAAAAAAGTGAGTAAAGGTCATTTTTTAGAATTGATTTCAAAGCAATTTGAGCACTTATGAGTTATGATTACTTCCAAATTTTTGTGAATTGGTTGACATATGTCAAGCTCATTATTGGGGCCGGGGACTAAAATTTATTTACAGGTACAGAATGCGATGTCTACAATCCTATCTGAATTTTCAAATACTTTGTTGCCTAGATCGTTTAGATCACATGGCTGGGAATTTCTTTGTGAACCCTTCAGCTATCCTAGCGTGTTTATACAGGAGTTCTACTCCAACATACATGCTATCAATATCTCTATTCCTCGGTTTAATATTTTGAGGTACACAAATCATTGTTACTATGTTTTGTGTGAGCTCATTCTGCTAAGCACATGCTTTTTCGGCGATCTCCTTACCTATACCGGTGGTGAATTAGAGTGGTAGCAGCCCTTGTAAGGACCGAGGGAGCCCAAGGGTGGTTTGGGAGTGTTTGGATTTTACACTTTTAAGTTTCAGAATTTGGATTTTACCCCCTAATGTTTGGGGATGTTTGGATTTTACACTTCCAAAATTTGAAACTTTATGGTGTAAAATTCAAACACCCTCAAACTTTAGAGAGTAAAATCCAAACACTCTTAAAATTTAGGGGGTAAAATCCAAATTCTGAAACGTCAGAGTGTAAAATTTATACACCCCCAAACTTCAAGGGGTAAAATCCTAATTCTGAAACTTCATGGTATAAAATCCAAACACCCCCAAACTTTAGGGTTGTAATTTGCAATTTACCCTAATTATTAAAAGATTCTTAGAAATAAATAAATATAAACATTTCATATTCTCAATGTTTTTATTAGATTCCAAATCACACACCAAATATTAAAAAAAAATAAACCAATAACCTGAATAATAAAAGTAATGTAAATTTTCCCGTATCAAACACAACGTCAAGTCATTAAGGTCAAGACGTATAATAAGTCAATAACATGTGCCATTTGCTGTCTATTCATTGTTGCAATGAAGTTGAAAAAAAAGTGAAACTGAAACTTAATGGACAAGTTCTCAAATTAAAAAAAAAAAAAAAAAAAGCCACCAAGTCAACGAACCCGTCATTCTTTGGAAAACTTTCCTTTTCTTTTTAGAGTAATTATTTGGAAAACTTAATTCTGAAAAATGGGAAAAATATATATAAAAAGAAATACTAGGTGAAGCTAAGGGGAGGGGGGCATCTGAAAAATTTTATGAGTAATGCTGCCATTATAAACTATTTTATAATATTTTTATAAATTATTGATATGACAAATTTTTACTAATTTTAATTTGAGCCAATTATTAACACTACATTTTTACTTACAATAATTATTTAAAAAATGCTAAAATTATATTAGCGGTTTATAAAAATAGTGTAAAATAATTTGTAAAATATTATAAGATAATTTGTGTTTATAACATATATTAAATTTTATTGCTACTGCTAGTCAAGTCCTTTTTTTTTTTTTTTTTTTTTTCTTTTGAGAATTACTGCTAGTCAAGTCTAAATGCTCCTGACATAGAAAATACACCATACGCTGACCCCAATTAGCAAGAAACTGTCCTAACTTATCAAAAAAAAAAAAAAAAAAACTGTCCTAACACTATTCATGGAATAATAAAGCTGACTCAAACCAAAGACTTGTGTTTGATTTTGTACAACTTTTTTTAGCTTTACACTATTTAGAAAATCACATCAATTAAATTTAGTAGATAAAAGGGTATCACGGTGCTTTTATTTTATTTTTTTAAATGATTAGTTTACGTCGTACATTTTAAGTAAGATTTACGTTATAGATTAAAAACAAATGTATAAAATATTATATATTTTTAACAATTTTGAAAATTGATTTATTTGCTCAATTTATTTTAAAGAATCAAAGTATATGTTGAAAACTTATGTGTTTAGATTAATCTCTTATGTGGTTATATTTGTTTCTTTATTTTAATGCTATGAAATATACACTTATAGTTAATTGAAACTATAAAGAATCTTGAGAGTGATAATGATATGAAATATATAATTGTACTTTATGTTTGTATTAGATTTTGTATATGACAATTATAGTTGTTACAACTATTTATTTATTTTGTTATTAATATCAATTAAAAAAAGTCTTCATTGTTTTAAAATTTATCTTTTAATTTTGCCTTCCTAAACTAAAATCTTAGCTCTCCCATTGTCTATTGGTGTATGATAAATAAGTTCATCATGAAACAAGTATTTGTTGTTTGTTTGGACCCCTTAAAACATATTTTTAATCAAATATATCAGCCAAGTGATTATTTAGATTAATTATGAGATTTATGTTAAACAGTGAAAGATCATATCATGCACAGTAACAGACAAATAAATAAGACAACGATATGTATGCCCCCTAAACGTTTTTGCGGGCTTGGGCTGTTTAAAATTCTGCAGAAATTCTTTTTCTGGGATTTTCGATCGATCAAGAGCAATCAAATAGCAATTGAGAGAACTAGATTTATTTCACTTTTTCACCCTGAAATTGAGTTATTTTGTCTTGGACTTGAATGTATGGTATTCTAACTCAATGAGACTTAGTTTTTGTCATGGTTTGCCAATACTACAAACTCAAATCCTAACAGATATGACAAGTTTAAATCCTTTTTTATGTAAAAAAAACAACTAATCATGGCATCTTCATTGCAAAAGGAAAAGAAAAGAAAAAGATTATCCCCAAGAAATGAATGATAATGGTGAATATTGTGAATTGGTGGTTTACTTGGCACATACAAAGGGTTTTTTTTTTTTAATGTGCAGGTTGCACAACATGATATTTATTTTAGAAGGATGCACAAAAATAGTTATTGAATTTTTTTTGATGTGTAACCATTTTTATAATATGATTTTTGTCAATAATATGATTTCTACTTTTAATTCTTTTGGTTAAATGTTTGTTAGGATTTTGCATATGATAAATGCAATGAATCAATTTGATATATATATATATATATATATATATATATATATATATAGAGTTAGGGAAGGGGAGGTAGGATTCAAGCCACACATATGGTGCACCACAAAATATAATATATATACTATTGGTTATCACTGAAAGTCTAAATCAATTTGGAAAAGAAGAAAATCTGTATTATAAAGTATTGATTGACTGACTTATTTTTCTTAAAAAAAAAATGTGATGGACTTATTTGGAAAGTAAATTTATAGAAGGCTTAGATCTTATAAAAATATTGTAAACCTCATTGGCCATTTTTAGGAGAAAATGCCTCATTTATGCTTCTTCATAAAGGTTTTGGCCATTTAAACTCTCAACTAAAGAACTCATTCATATCTTATCAAAAAAAAAAGAAAAAAAAAAAAGAACTCATTCATAAGTTTAAAATTAAACGAGATTTTTATAATTTATTTAGAAGAAGACTAAACCAAATCTCTAATGATCAAATAAACATAAATAGAAATAAAGATAAATTTAATTCCTGTCACATGCATAAAGGAATTTCGTAAATTAATGAAATATGCAATTAGTTGAGCCAATATATAACGAACATATAATCACTAGCTAACTAGTGCTGGCAAATCAGTTCAAATACCATCTGAAAAGATTGAGTTATAAGTTATAGCAGTCAAAGACTCAAAAGAACATAGACATATGTAATTTTTGTAACACCATCCAAAAAAAAAAAAAAAAGGAAATGTTTGTAAGGAATCCAAGGATAGCATAATATATTGAATTTAAATATTCTCAAAGAATCAGCTACACTCGTACACAACTTGAATACTCCTCCCCTTGGGAAGTTGGGATTAAAACTCGCTCATCCAAAAATCCAAAAATTAAAAAAAAAAAAATATATATATATATATATTATATATATATATATAGAGAGAGAGAGAGAGAGAGAGAGAGAGAGAGAGAGAGAGAGAGAGAAAGAGAGAAGATGAAACTATGTAAAGGACAGCCCCTGTTTTGTATCTTGGAAGGCTGGTTTCAATAAAGTTTTTTCTATCAAATAATAATAATAATAATAAGTAAAAATAAAAAACACAGTCAATAAAAGTAAATTATTTTATAAACCTTTTTGACAAATAAGTGAAAAAGTAAAAGAAAAAGACAAAAAGCAACTTAGATTGTCCGTTTAGATACAATTTATTTTTGCTGAAATTAAAAATTGAAAATTTTATAGTAAAATTATTTTTAAATGTATAAATAGTGTCGTGAGACCTGTAAACAATGTATAAACAGTATATTTTGTCTCTTGCACAATGAATCTATGTGCATAAACAGTGCAGTTATTATTCATTCATGCAGGGAAAAAAAAAAAATATCGCAGAAAAGCGCAAAAGTAGGAAAACGTGAACCCAAAGACTCACTTAGGGCTTGTAGACTTAGAGCATTCCCATCAATCTTTGCATAGTTGTTTATAAATGTGCAAAATAGAAAAAGTCATCACTTTTATACAATCTGAGTAAAAAAAACACCCACATCAGTGGGTGTATAGTTGTTTATATTTATAAATTGCTACAGTACCCGTGTAAACATACACGGGTACTGTAGCATGTTTATATCATTTTTTATCATTTTTTTCTCTCTCATCTGTGTAACTGCCTCTCAGCTCCCTCTCTCTCTCTCTCTCGGCAGCACAACTCTCCCTTTCTCTCATCTCATCCATTTTTCTTCCTCTAGCTTCCGCCGATTGCCATCGCCGCTGATGAGAACGAGGTCGAGCAAGCCAAGTTGCCGGATAGGTCCATCGCCTACAACATGAACGGAGTTCTCCAACGGGTCTGTCGCCTAGAAGATCATGGGTTTTGATCCATTTTTGGTTGAGCTTGAGGCCGGAGGCCATCGCGAGGAGGTGGCGGTGCTGCGAGGCACTTTGGTTGAGGCCGGCAACTGGGTTTTGATCCATTTTTTCTAGTTTTTTGGTTGATTGTGGGTGTGGGTTTTGATCCATTTTTTCTGGTTTTTTGGTTGATTGTAGGTGTGGGTTTTGATCCATTTTTGGTTGAGCTTAAGGTCGGCGGCCATGGCGAGGAGGTGGCAGTGCTGCGAGGCACTTTGGTTGAGGCCGGTGACTGGGTTTCGATCCATTTTTTCTGGTTTTTTGTTGATTGTGGGTGTGGCTCAATGGGTTTTGATCTTGATCGGCTTGGCTTGAGTGGGTTTTCCTTTTGATGATGCTGGTTGGGTGGTGATGATGGTGGCTCGGTGGTGATGATGGTGGTGATGGTGGCGGTGGGTCTGTGAGAGAGAGAGGGGCAATGAAGGAGTGAGTAATAAAAAAATGTAAAATAATGAATATTTTATTGAATAAATGTGTAGAATAGATAAACTGATGTGTGTGTTTTGTAAAATTGGATGTGTAAAATAGAAAAAGTAGGTTTTTCCGTGTAAAATAGACAGAAAATTTACACAGACTGATGCAAATGCAGGAAAATAATTTGGTGATCTGTGAGCAATAGTTCCACTCTCTTTTTTCAATTTTCTTTCAGTTAAATATGACAGCTTTAAGCCTACGGCAGTCCTGTTCCTAACTTGTTTCCAAGCAATTGTCGTAGAATGATCACATGCTGCATCCTTTAGAAAAACTTTTTCCTTTTTCAATTTTCTTTTGGTTAAAGATGACAGCTTCAAGCCTACGGGCTACGGCAATTCTGTTCTTACTTCTTAACTTGTTTCCAAGCAATTGTCAGAGACTCACATGCTTGCGTCTTTTAGAAAAACTTTACTTTTAAAGGAGAGTTCACATTGAAGCTTTTAGAAGCTAAATTGTCATTCTTTAAAAAAATAGCTATGGTTTTTCTTAAAAAAAAAAAAAAAAAAAGGTTTCAATAAAGTTTTTTCTATCAAATAATAATAATAATAAGTAAAAATAAAAAACACAGTCAATAAAAGTAAATTATTTTATAAACCTTTTTGACAAATAAGTGAAAAAGTAAAAGAAAAAGACAAAAAGCAACTTAGATTGTCCGTTTAGATACAATTTATTTTGCTGAAATTAAAAATTAAAAATTTTATAGTAAAATTATTTTTAAATATATAAATAATTTCGTGAGACCTGTAAACAATGTATAAACGGTATATTTTGTCTCTTGCACAATGAATCTATGTACATAAACAGTGCAGTTATTATTCATTCATGCAGGGAAAAAAAAAAATATCGCAGAAAAGCGCAAACGTAGGAAAACTTGAACCCAAAGACTCACTAAGGGCTTGTAGACTTAGGGAAATAATTAGGTGATCTGTGAGCAATACTCCCACTCTCTTTTTTCAATTTTCTTTCAGTTAAATATGACAGCTTTAAGCCTACGGCAGTCCTGTTCTTAACTTGTTTCCAAGCAATTGTCGGAGAATGATCACATGCTGCATCTTTTAGAAAAACTTTTTCCTTTTTCAATTTTCTTTTGGTTAAAGATGACAGCTTCAAGCCTACGGGCTACGGCAATTCTGTTCTTACTTCTTAACTTGTTTCCAAGCAATTGTCAGAGACTCACATGCTTGCGTCTTTTAGAAAAACTTTACTTTTAAAGGAGAGTTCACATTGAAGCTTTTAGAAGCTAAATTGTAATTCTTTAAAAAAATAGCTACGGTTTTTCTTAAAAAAAAAAAAAAAAAAAAGCTATAGTAAATCGAGGGGATTAAAGCAAACCCCATAGATTGAATTCGAAATCTATTTTATTGAATAATAATTATTACATACATTCGTTAAATGCATCATCCTTTTCATGATATATGTGTTTTGTATACGAATTCAACAACAATTGCATATCTATATATTTCCAAGATTTATTATAATTAAGGTTATAAACAAATTTTCATTGTTTAAATTGAAAAATATATCACATAAAAAAAAAAATAAAAACAATTATTGATTAAAAATATTCCAATAAAAACAAAAGTGAGAGAGAGACCTTAATTGAATACTTCAAACTTAAAGGATTGAACGAATTCTCTTGGCACTTCCTTATACAAAAAGTGCTTGAGGTCTAGGAGGAAAATGGTAAATTTTGTATTTAAACCTTAAAAAAAATTGAAAAATACAAATTAACCATAATTCAGGATGGTTTGTACAATTAATCTATTTGTTATTTTTTATAGGATTAATCCAATTTGTTATGTGACAGACTCATAATGTACCTATTACTGGTCCACGTTGAATTATTGCTTTCAAGAATATATATATATATATGAGAGAGAGAGAGAGAGAGAGAGAGAGAGAGAGATAA
The DNA here is from genome assembly GCF_002906115.3 of Quercus suber. Lineage (NCBI taxonomy): Eukaryota > Viridiplantae > Streptophyta > Magnoliopsida > Fagales > Fagaceae > Quercus > Quercus suber. The sequence goes on from NW_027070138.1 coordinate 111,577, forward strand.
GTTGATATGGCTTTTGCAAAAGCATTTGATACTATATGTTTCTTTTGCCAGCCAAGTCAACAAACCTGTCATTCTTTGGAAAACTTTTTATTTTTTATTTATTTTTTTTACTGAACTTCTTTGAAAAAACTTTTTTTTTTTTTTGAAAACTCCTTTGGAAAACTACATATAAAAACAAATTAATAGTAGGTGAATATAGCAAGTCATGTTAGGGACACAATGGCCCCACACGTAGAAAACTAAATAAAATTTTAATGTCGACAAATTGGGTTCAAATTCTGCTTTTATTAAAAATCTATTGGTGTATGATAATTATAAATATGTTTAACATAAAATAGATCTGACAAGTTCAAATCTTATCTACAGTAGGGAAAAAAAATTATCCCAAAGATATGGATGATAATGGTGAATACCATGAATTATTGGTAGTTTACTTGGCACATACAAAGACTTCTTTCTTTTTTTTTTTCTTTTCATTTTTTATAATGTGCATGTTGCACAAATGATATTTATTTTAGAAGGATGCAAAAAAACATTTATTGAATTTTTTGATGTTGTAACCATTTTTATAATATGATTTTTGTCAATAATGTGATTTTTTATTTTAATTCTTTTGGCTAAATGGTTTGTTAGGATTTTTGCATATGATAAATGCAATGAATCAATTTGATTATATATATTGTATACCATTGAGTTATCACTTGAACTCTAAATCAATTTGAAATTATAGTAATAGAAAAGAAGAATATTTGTATTATAAAGTATTGAGTGACGGACTTATTTGAAAAATAAATTTATAAGATGGCTTAGAGCGCTAGCATTAAATGTGCTAGATGATATATTTTTAGCATTTAGTATATTAAACATAAAACAACACCCCTACTTTAGATCTCCCCAATGCCAAAAAAAAAAAATTTAGCATTTGGCATGGTACACTTCTATACTCCAAAGAAGTGTACGGTATCATGTGCTATAATTATTTTACTCTTTCTTTTCCTTTTCTCTCTCCTCTCACATGTCATGCTTCTCATTTTTGTGGTTGAATTTTTTTTTTCTTTTTTTCTTGTTTAACGTGTGTTCTTCTTTGGAGTGTTTTTCTTTTTTTAATAAAAAGTTGATTTTATTTTAGGTTATTTTAATTGTGATGTGTTAAAAGTAAGAGATGTCATGTAGTTGAATTGTAAAATGATGTATTAAAATAGATAAAGTAACTTTTTAAAGTGTCAAAATAATATTCTTTTAGCATAACTTATGCCAATACTCTTAGATCTTATAAAAATGTTATAAACCTTATTGGTCATTTTTAGGAGAAAATGCCTCATCTATGCTTCTTCATAAAGGATCTTTGCACTTGGAGCAATGACGCAGCTAATGAGGTTCTAACCGAGGCTCGTCTATTGCTGGTTGAAAACTATTAAGGTTTTGGTAATTCAAACTCTCAATTAAAGAACTTATTTATAAGGTTTTGGTAATTTAATCACATTATGAGAATCACATTTGCCATTAACTACAACAAAAAAATAAAATAAAATAAAAAATAAGGAAAGCAGTCCTCCATAATTAACTATCCAAAATAACTTTACGAAGGAGTGATGTGAGAATAAAGAACACGGTAGTGAGGTACGATATATTGAAATTGCGTATAAGTATATTTATCTTTCTTGTTCTTGTTAAAATATATCATCATTTACTTAATCATCTGAGAATTGGTGGCAATTAATAAAAAAAATACAGCAAATAGTTGATTTTAATTAGCCAAATTATCAACATGTTTAATAAGATCAATTACGCAATGTATTTTGTTGGTTTTTAGATCCTTGTTAAAACACCTGTTAACCAGTTTTAAGCCCAATTTGTTAATTTGATTAATTATGTACCGCCCTTGATTAATGAGACAATTACCAATATTATGTAACAAATAAACACATTAGAGAAGAAGAGTACATAGCAATATGGTAACCTAGGGAAAACCAATGAAATATAAATTCCAAAGTGATTCAACCTAACAATCCAAAGGCACAACCGTTGCATCTAGAAACCTAGGGCATGAAACCCAAGGCTTGGGTCATCATGGGCTGAAAAACGAGCTTGATTAGTCAGCTGGAGTCGAGATTTAATGAAGCTTGATTGATCGAGCTGCAATGTCCAATACCATATTGGCATTCCTTTTATCTTTCTTTTTGCATCTGTTTCTTGTCCGCGTTAATCGTGCAAATGCAACCAACTTTTTCTTCAAATTCCATTAATGATATGCAAAATCCTAACAAATAAGATTAGAAGTAAAAATAAACTTATGCAACCAACTTATTCTTCAAATTCCATTAATGATATGCAAAATCCTAACAAATAGGATTAGAAGTAAAAACAAACTTAGTGACAAAATTCCAGTGGTGGCTTCAGGATTTTTCTTCTAGGGGGGTCAATAGTGTTGAAGCTATAAATTTGTTGTAGGAGGAGTACAAATAAAATGATTATTTATTATTATTATTATTTTTTGTATATACAACTTTCATATTATATAAAATAATCTAAAATAGTATTCTAAATACAACTTAGTATACAAACTGTATTGTACAATAGTCTAAAAAATTACTAATAGTTTAAAGATCGATAAGACAACAACCATTGAATGCATAAATAAATATAATTAAATAATAATTAAACATTTTTTTTTTCAAACTTATAATAATTTATAATATTTATATGTACTAACAATTTAAAAAAAAAATGATAAAGAAGAATAGTAATACACATAAGATTGGGTCTGGGAGTAAATGTGAAACTAAGAAATAAAAATAGTAATTGATATAAGTTTTTGCTTTTGAATTGTATGACTTTTTAATCATACACATGGTCATTCTCTTGGAATTGGAGCAAGCAATAAAAGACTTCTTGGACTTGGAAATCTATAAAACACTTATCAACCTACTTGATTAGATAGAAAGAAAACATAGAAGGGAGAAAGAAAGATAAAGAGAATGAGGAAAAAATCACAGATATAAATAGGTTTGTTGCAGAGGTGGTGTAATTTTTTTTTACAAAAAGTGGAGTAATTTTTTTGCTAATGAAGAAGAAAATTGGAAGGAAAAATAGTTTCATTCCACCATCAATAGTAAAGTAAGCCAGAGTTAAATAAAATTTATTGATTTATTTATTTTAAAATGAATTAGTAATTTTAAGAGTAGTGTTACTGCACAACACCTTTACAACATAATCTAGATGACAAGTTGTTAAAGGTATGTAAAAAAGTGTCGTCAATTGTGGGTCTAAATAAAATTAGTTATAACTTGTCGCTTAACCTTTATTTTAAAATTATTATGAAAATATTGTGAAAATAGCAATAAGTTAAGCATATTCAAGCTTATTTCAACTAAATTTAAACAAAATTGATGTTCAAGGCATTCAAAATTTTGTTTTAAGGGTCAAAACAAAAAAATTTTAAAAATTTTATATAGTTTTTTTTCCCTAGTTCATTTGAACCCCTGATTAGGTTGTTTAGAGCATTCGCATCAGCAATCTACAAACTATTCTATTTTACCACCTCAAAATCTATTTTATCATTTATACCATACCATTTTACAACACTCCCAACATCCCAACTTTTATTTTCCTATTCTACTCATTAAAATAATATTTCTACACAATAAAATAATATATCTCTCATTCTTTCTATTCAACACCACAAAAAAAACACCACCCTCTCTGACCATCAACACCACAAAAAAAAAAAAAAAAAAAAAAAAGCAACCCATGACAGTAAACCCAAACCCACACCATCATTAATCACCACGCAAACCCAAACCCACACTCATGACAGTAAACCCAGACCCATACTAGTAAACCCATCCCTTCACCACCCACAGCAACCCCCACCTCCACGACTCCACCCATCATCAATCAGCACACCACCACCACATCATCACCACACCACCCTAAACCAACCCAAACCAACTAATCCGAATCCAAACTAAACCCAATCACGACCTACCCGATCTCCACAAACCTAGACAATCCACAAAAACCCCCCATTGGAACCCACCCAAACCCACCTCATCGATCTCCACCTCAACTACGCCGCCCGCTGCCACCATCGATCACCGACCAGACCATGCCACCTCTGCCACTACCACCACCACACGAGGGTTCATGTTTGAGGAGAGGAGAGAATAGAACAAGACCACGCCAAGAAGGAAGGTAAAGAAAAATGAAAGAGAGAGAGAAAAGTGTCTCGTTGGGGGAGAATAATTTTTTTTTTTTTTACAATACTGCTACAATGCAATTCTACCTTTAGAATTGCACTGTAGCAATATTGCAATTTTTTTTTTTTTGCAATACTTGAGTTTTACAATTCTAGATGTAGGGGGTTTTTTGAGTCTTTATACTAAATCTTGCCAACATATAACATATAGCATTCCTAATGTGAATGCTCTAAAGCCACCCATGCAAAACTCATATAAATATTATTAAAAAATTGCTGTAGCATTAAACAATTGCAAAGATCTTTCTTCGATCCTTTTCTAAAATAATTATACAATTCACCATTGTCACGACATTTCTAATTTCTATAGATGATTGTCCTTTTTTTTCTTTTTCTCTTTTGCAAGGAAGTTGCCATGATTAGACTGATGAGAAACTTACTTTTGTTTGCTATCAACTTTTCTTCAAAGCTGACTCATTAGGACTAGTAACAGAATTGTTCCATCACAATTATGATTTGACACTTCAACCTTTGAACTTGGTCATGGACGGTGAACCATTGAACTTCTGTTTGTTCATATTTATTTTTTTAAATTTTCTTTTAGATAAAGATGAGAGCTTCAGGCCTACACAATCTTGTTCTTACCTTGTTTCCAAGCAATATTGTTAGAGACCCACATGCTTGCATTTTCTAAAGAAACTTCTGAGTAATTGTAGGACTACGAACAACTACACCATTTTTGTCATAGTTGTACGACGGGATGAATGGTAAGTGGTGAAAGTATAGACACACAACTTTTTTTTACTATTCACAACTCACCTTCTTTTGGATAAAGATGACCACTTCAAGTCTACGGCAATCATGTTCTTATCTCGTATCAAAGCAAATATTGTCAGAGACTCACATGCTTGCATCTTTTAGAGTAACTTATTAAGCAAAGCTAAGACCACAAACAAATACACAATTTTTATGATAATTTTACTGCATGGCGAGTTGTGAGTGGTGAATACATAAACTCACGTGGACTCACCACTTTTTCTTTACCACTCACAAACTCTTCTTTTGAATAAAGACAACAACTTCAAGTATATAGCAATCCTGTTTTTATCTTGTTTCCAAGCAAATATTGTCAGGGACTCGCATGCTTGCATCTTCTAGAGAAACTTACTGAGCAATGCTTGGACCACAAATAAACACACAACTTTTATCATAATTTTGCCATGTGGCAAGTCGTAAGTGGCAAACAAGGGTGGTTCTACCCTTTGTTCAGGGGGTTCAAATGAACCCTCTGACTTCCACAAAAAAAAAAAAAAAAATATATATATATATATATATATATATATATATGTATTTATAATTTTTTTTGTTAGTCTAATATTTTAATTTATTCTTAACAAGATTTTTGCACACCTTAACTTAAATTTTATACACCCTTACTAAAAGTATTTCCAACTTTAAGAGTACGAGTAAGTGTATGTGAACTGTTAGTATCACTCTTTATTATGAATTATATTATATGTGTGTAAGTGTGTCTAATATTAATTGTGTGCATTACCTTTTGTTATAATATTATTTGTATGAATAATGATGTGTGTGGATATTTGTGTGTACAGTATAAATATAATATAACTTTATATAATTTAATAATTAGGAAATAAAGAGGGTTTTTTACATGTGTGTATTGTTATCATGTCATAATAAATTTTTGTTATAAAGTAAAAAAAAATTCAAGAAGAAAAATTGTAAAGTTAGTGATTGTTCAAGCATTTAATTGGTTAAGTAGACACGTAGTGTATTATTTTATATATGAATGAGTGTAGTTGTATGCGTCAATAATTAATATAGAGCCAATGAGTTAAGTTTATTCACGTAGTTTCAAATATTTTTATAAAAACAATGACAAATTAATAGATAATAACAATTGCATAAAAATAAAAATGTTAGACAAACTTAACAAAATAAAATGGTCATAACTATCCACATTGGCAATAAATACTCATAATGAACTATCTTTTTTTTTTTTTTTTTTGGGTTTCCCACCGTATTTTCTCAAAACTTTCAACTAGTGACTAATCACTGTTCAAAATTTGAAAACTTGTAGAAAGAAATTGTAAAACAACATATTTTTTTGTCAATAACTTGACATATTCAAGTTCTCTTTTTATTAAAAATTTTTTAATTTAAGTTTTTTAATGATTCCCCTAAACAAAATTCTTGGAGCTGCCACTGGTGGTAAAGGCATAGACCCAAGTGAACCCATTATTTTTTCTTCATCACTCATAACTCGCCTTCTTTTGGATAAAGATGACAACTTCAAGTCTACTGCAATCCTGTTCTTATCTTGTTTCCAAGCAAATATTGTCAAAGACTCACATGCTTGCATCTTCTAGAGAAACTTAGCAATACTAGGACCACAAACAAATACACAATTTTTGTCACAATTTTGCTACGTGACAAGTCATGAGTGGTGGAGACTAGGACCCATCACTTTTTCTTCAGCACCAACAACTCGCCATGTGGCAAATTGTGCAAAAATTGTGTAATTATTTGTGGTTCTAGCATTTTCAAAACTTACTTCTAAGTGAGTTCACATTGAACCTTCAAAAAACAGCTAAAATGTTATTTTAGCAACTTCAAACACCAAAAATATTGCTCTATTAATTAAATATTGCTTTTATTTTTCTAGTGTAGCATATCAGATTAGCTACTTGCTACTCATTAAGGTTTCGTTTGTTTTGATGTAAAAGGTGCCTCGATGGGTTGAAAACCGAAAGGCAATCCATGCAAAATTAGAGAGATCCCGCTAGGTTGAGAACCTAGGCAAAAATTAGGGATTGCATCCAAGTCGTTGAGGGTCTCTGCCAAGATCAAGCCACCGGATTACCTTTCTTTAGCTCATAAGCTATCGTGCACATTTGAAGGTCCACACAACATGCGTTTTGAACCAAGAAATAGCTTGCATGAGCACACAAGCAAAAGGCAAAAAGAAAGTACAAGTGTGGCCTCTCACCCTCGGGAAGGGTTGAACTAGAAAAATACTCAAAAACCAACTTAAGGTTGAACTTCCCAAAAACACACCACCTATTTGCTGCGGTGGAAGGGATGCCTAACAAGACTTGCAGCAAGGAAGGAAGATCCCACCCATGGTAGAGAAGATGAGGTCATCAATCTCTGGTTCACACATAATGGCAGCAAATTCCTTGATAGTAGGGCATAATTCTATTTCGTGGAAGCGGAAGAGAAGGAACCTAATAGTTGATAGCAGCACGAAGAAAAGGTTTATCCACCCTAATTTGATTTTAGGGAAAGATGCAGGAAAGACCATAGGGAGCAATGGAATCCTTGAAATAGGGACCAAGCTTCATAATCCAAGTGGAGACATCAAGAGGAGAATTTTCTACCATTGGGAGACCTCAAAAAAGTGTTCTTTGGGTTGGAAGTACGTTGGTGAGGGTTTTGGACTCAAACAGCTACTTTTAGTACTTAAGTAAGTCGGTTAGGGTTTTCCAGATTCGTCACCCATGTACGCAAGGTCAACCCTGCTTACGCAAAGTCAAATCTGCATATGCAGGCCCAACCCCATGTACGCATGGCGCTTGGTAGAAGCCCATGTTCCTCTGTTTTGAGTAGAGTTTTTCACTCCAAGGCATTCCTAAGGGTTCCTGCAGCTTAAGGGATCATCCAAGATACATTCCAAGCATAAGATTGCAAGCATCAAAGAAGCAAAGTTGTATAGAAACATACAATTTATGATGTATCTTGTAAATTATATACTAAGTTGCCAATCAAGAGCATAAATGTAAAAAGATGTTTTCAAATACAATCCTATCTCAAACTTAATCCAAATATGTCTGCTAAAGGGAATAAAAAACCATAAAAGAAAAAAGAAGAAAAAAGATGTGTGTTGTATGCCCATATGTGTCTTAAACTACAGGTAATCAATGGTGCCACCTCTTCCTCGACCGATAGCTAGAAGTCGCCTCCAAATCCTCCTCTTTACCATCACCATCATCACCACCACCACCACCAGGATGGGCCGCTCCTCCAGGACCATATAGCTCCCTCGAGTAGTTGGTCACCTCCAACTTGAGATTTTCGACCAGCCATACCAACTCCTCGTGCTCTTGGATAGTGGGCTGCAATTTAAAGAAAGAAGGGTTAGTGACTGAAACAAATAGAGAAATTTGGCAAAAAGAAAGGGACAAAAGGAGAAAGAACTCACCACCCAAGTGTTGGGAGGGAAAAGATAGCCCATGACATTAGGATTACGGGGCACGACACGCTCCCAAGCAAAGCCATCCGAGCCATAAGCATAAACCGTCCAAGAGAGGTGTTAAGGATCAATAGGCTCACCGACAGCAGGTCCCCCTTGTTACAATTTCCCACATTAGAAGCCATGACAAACAAGGAAATAGGGGTATTTGAAGACACTGCATTTTGTACCCTTTACAACTTGGGCCCTCATTCCTCAATGATGCTCGAACTCTAAGGCCTAAGGCTAGGGTAGAGCCCAATTAGATATCAAATTGACTTGAGGAGTGTTAAAATGGAAAATATAACCTTTTAAATAAGCAAATATTTTTGAAAATAAAATGATCAAAGTGGCCCTCGGCCTGCGTACGTGGGCTGAGGCTTGCATACGCGAACCAAAGCATGTGTATGCAAGCACATTCCTGCGTATGCAACTAGGGTTTCAGGAGCATAAGAAATGCAAGTTTTTTGCAACATTGGATGGGGTTTGGAATGGATCCTACATCGTTTGGGAGCCATTCCAAACCCAATTTTTTCAACTATAAAAAGCCTTACATGGTACATTTTCAAAACACACAGAAATCCCATGGGAAAAACCTAAGATTCACTAGAAACTAATGAATCAAAAAGGAGTTTTACACAAAACACCCTTAAGTCAATTTTATTTGACTGGACCTTTTCTGGTCCCAATCCTTTTAATTTAATGTTGATAATCACTTTCTTATTGGTTAATGAATAGATTTGACTGAGAGTAACGGTCAAAAATCAAGCTTAGGAGCTTTTGCTTTAAGGTATTCTTTTTAGCTCTTCTTTTTATTTTTTGTCTTTCTTTTCTGTTTTGATCTTGTTTTTAGTTTTGTTTATGTTTATGCATGTTTGCCTAGGTTAATATACAATTTTGTCTAGGTTTTGAGCATGCTAGGTTGTTAGAGATAGGTTATTAATGCTTGTGCTCTGTTTTCTACGTTTTTAGGTTTTCTGGGCAAGGACTTGCATACGCATAATCTTGCCTACGCATGTAGGCTTGATTATGCGCAAAAGAAATTGTAAAACAACATATTTTTTTGTCAATAACTTGACATATTCAAGTTCTCTTTTTATTAAAAATTTTTTAATTTAAGTTTTTTAATGATTCCCCTAAACAAAATTCTTGGAGCTGCCACTGGTGGTAAAGGCATAGACCCAAGTGAACCCATTATTTTTTCTTCATCACTCATAACTCGCCTTCTTTTGGATAAAGATGACAACTTCAAGTCTACTGCAATCCTGTTCTTATCTTGTTTCCAAGCAAATATTGTCAAAGACTCACATGCTTGCATCTTCTAGAGAAACTTAGCAATACTAGGACCACAAACAAATACACAATTTTTGTCACAATTTTGCTACGTGACAAGTCATGAGTGGTGGAGACTAGGACCCATCACTTTTTCTTCAGCACCAACAACTCGCCATGTGGCAAATTGTGCAAAAATTGTGTAATTATTTGTGGTTCTAGCATTTTCAAAACTTACTTCTAAGTGAGTTCACATTGAACCTTCAAAAAACAGCTAAAATGTTATTTTAGCAACTTCAAACACCAAAAATATTGCTCGATTAATTAAATATTGCTTTTATTTTTCTAGTGTAGCATATCAGATTAGCTACTTGCTACTCATTAACGTTTCGTTTGTTTTGATGTAAAATATTTCCAGGAAAATATTGTCACATTTTACAGTGTTTATTTTGTAGTAAAATATTTGGTCAAAAGTAAAATATTTTCAATCAAACAAATCACCTTAGGCAAATTTGTGTAAAATATTTTACACTTGAAATTTCAGTAAAATATTTTACATTTTTTCTCTCCCTCTTGCCTGATACTTTTCATGCTTTCTCCCTCTCATACTCTTTCTCCCTCTCAGATTTCTCTCCATAACCTAGGTTACTGAGCCACCTCCAATCCCTTTCTCCCACTAGCAACTCTAATTTGGCAACAAACTTGGTTGTAGATTAAGACTACAAATCCACTGGATATTTTTTTTATTGGATGTGAATTTTGACAAATCTGCCATTGGATTATATATTTTTTTCTTATATCTTCCATCCTAGCAAAACTTCACGAAGATCAAAGATCAATAGTTATGTCATCAATCAAATATTTAAATTTCAAGTTTTTGTAATCTAAAATTATACATAAAAAATAAGTATATGGATTGAATAGTAAATAGCATCTAATTAGCATCAAATTTGACATGTGTTTTAAGAATATAAAAACATAAAATTCCATGGTTAGATTTTCAAAATATTTAGTCTTATTAATTTTTTCAATGAGAGTTGTAGTCTTAGGCTATAACTAAGTTTGTAGTTAAACTTTATCCTTAAACTTTGGTCCTTTTATGTCTTAACAATATATTAGGCCCTTACAAATCCAAGAAAAATTTTATTTAACTCAAATTTTGAAAAATATGTAGCTTGTAGTATTGATAATAAGATTATCATACAACGATTTCAAAATATAAAAAAAAAAAAATCATAGTAGCTTTTTTTTTTAACAATATATTAGGCTCTTACAAACAAAAAAAAAAAAACCAAGAAAAAATTTATTTAACTAAAATTTTGAAAATATTTATTTTTTATGTTATTATCCTAATAATTATAGAGAGAAATGATTTTTTTTTTTTTAAAGGAAAAAGAGAGAATGGAAATTGAACAAAGCTTTATGAGAACTTCTACTTTCTATAACAGGTTTCAGGTATCCAGTGAATGCTCTAGGAATTTTTCAAGGTGGTTATTAAGAAACTTAAATTATGCAAAATCTAATAAGAAGAAAATTTTTTTTTTGAGAAAATAAGAAGATAACTTCATATATTGGGAAAAAAATGCAAATACATAAAGTCTTACAATTTATTTCTACGACTTTTTTATTTTGAAATCGTTGCATGGTAATCTCATTATCAATGCTACAAACTGTATCTTTTTCAAAATTTTAGTTAAATAAATTTTTTCTTGGTTTTTTTTTTTTTGTTTGTAAGAGCCTAATATATTGTTAAAAAAAAAAGCTACTATGATTTTTTTTTTTTTATATTTTGAAATCGTTGTATGATAATCTTATTATCAATACTACAAGCTACATATTTTTCAAAATTTGAGTTAAATAAAATTTTTCTTGGATTTGTAAGGGCCTAATATATTGTTAAGACATAAAAGGACCAAAGTTTAAGGATAAAGTTTAACTACAAACTTAGTTATAGCCTAAGACTACAACTCTCATTGAAAAAATTAATAAGACTAAATATTTTGAAAATCTAACCATGGAATTTTATGTTTTTATATTCTTAAAACACATGTCAAATTTGATGCTAATTAGATGCTATTTACTATTCAATCCATATACTTATTTTTTATGTATAATTTTAGATTACAAAAACTTGAAATTTAAATATTTGATTGATGACATAACTATTGATCTTTGATCTTCGTGAAGTTTTGCTAGGATGGAAGATATAAGAAAAAAATATATAATCCAATGGCAGATTTGTCAAAATTCACATCCAATAAAAAAAATATCCAGTGGATTTGTAGTCTTAATCTACAACCAAGTTTGTTGCCAAATTAGAGTTGCTAGTGGGAGAAAGGGATTGGAGGTGGCTCAGTAACCTAGGTTATGGAGAGAAATCTGAGAGGGAGAAAGAGTATGAGAGGGAGAAAGCATGAAAAGTATCAGGCAAGAGGGAGAGAAAAAATGTAAAATATTTTACTGAAATTTCAAGTGTAAAATATTTTACACAAATTTGCCTAAGGTGATTTGTTTGATTGAAAATATTTTACTTTTGACCAAATATTTTACTACAAAATAAACACTGTAAAATGTGACAATATTTTCCTGGAAATATTTTACATCAAAACAAACGAAACGTTAATGAGTAGCAAGTAGCTAATCTGATATGCTACACTAGAAAAATAAAAGCAATATTTAATTAATCGAGCAATATTTTTGGTGTTTGAAGTTGCTAAAATAACATTTTAGCTGTTTTTTGAAGGTTCAATGTGAACTCACTTAGAAGTAAGTTTTGAAAATGCTAGAACCACAAATAATTACACAATTTTTGCACAATTTGCCACATGGCGAGTTGTTGGTGCTGAAGAAAAAGTGATGGGTCCTAGTCTCCACCACTCATGACTTGTCACGTAGCAAAATTGTGACAAAAATTGTGTATTTGTTTGTGGTCCTAGTATTGCTAAGTTTCTCTAGAAGATGCAAGCATGTGAGTCTTTGACAATATTTGCTTGGAAACAAGATAAGAACAGGATTGCAGTAGACTTGAAGTTGTCATCTTTATCCAAAAGAAGGCGAGTTATGAGTGATGAAGAAAAAATAATGGGTTCACTTGGGTCTATGCCTTTACCACCAGTGGCAGCTCCAAGAATTTTGTTTAGGGGAATCATTAAAAAACTTAAATTAAAAAATTTTTAATAAAAAGAGAACTTGAATATGTCAAGTTATTGACAAAAAAATATGTTGTTTTACAATTTCTTTTTACAAGTTTTCAAATTTTGAACAGTGATTAGTCACTAGTTGAAAGTTTTGAGAAAATACGGTGGGAAACCCAAAAAAAAAAAAAAAAAAGATAGTTCATTATGAGTATTTATTGCCAATGTGGATAGTTATGACCATTTTATTTTGTTAAGTTTGTCTAACATTTTTATTTTTATGCAATTGTTATTATCTATTAATTTGTCATTGTTTTTATAAAAATATTTGAAACTACGTGAATAAATTTAACTCATTGGCTCTATATTAATTATTGACGCATACAACTACACTCATTCATATATAAAATAATACACTACGTGTCTACTTAACCAATTAAATGCTTGAACAATCACTAACTTTACAATTTTTCTTCTTGAATTTTTTTTTACTTTATAACAAAAATTTATTATGACATGATAACAATACACACATGTAAAAAACCCTCTTTATTTCCTAATTATTAAATTATATAAAGTTATATTATATTTATACTGTACACACAAATATCCACACACATCATTATTCATACAAATAATATTATAACAAAAGGTAATGCACACAATTAATATTAGACACACTTACACANCTAGGTTCTTATCTCTTCTGTATACGTATGAGGATCGTTCCTGTTAAGGAAATCTTCTAGAGGGTCACCTAAATTACTGAAGTATAGAGTCGATCAGTATTTAATCTTATCCGAGACCGAACTTCTCCTCGGACCATCCTCCTCTACTCCATCTTTTATAATTCTGAACTATGGGCTTCTTCTAATCAATCGTTCTCCTCGAACACACATATTCTTAGATCTAGCCCAAGGCCCAATATACAATCCTGGGCTTTTACCCCCACAATAGCCTCTCAAAATTCCGGTTTTTCCCTCGCATTCGAGGAGAAAAGATGGGATTTTGAATTATTTCAAATTTGAATAATAAGAGTATTAAAAACCCCTTAGCTTACACGTGTGGGAGTATTGTTTTATGCGCTTTCATGATTGCTGTTAACGTTTCGGAATTCGTGAGGCTTCATTAACTGCTACAGGTGGCGTTATGTCCCTCGCGTCTGATGATGAGGCTTTAATCAAACGGCTGACGTTCTTCCTCAGGATTTGGGCGGGATAACTTCCACCCACTTTTGCCCTCTATATAAAACTTCGAAGGAAATCCTTTCTCATTTTCTTTACAAATTCTCAAACTTTCCAACGATCTCCAGCGTTTCAACACACAAAGCCTGCTAGAATCACCAAGCTTCCATAGTTGTTTTCTCAGAAATTATTGCAAGTTTCTCGAAAAACTTCAAGGGTCACAATATACCTTAGTATATGTGTGTGAAATTAAATCTTAGAGACTAGAATTCCAGCTCTTGCCCCTCCTACCTCACAAGAACTTTGTACTTGTAGAGTAACTATAATGTCAAGAGTGTCATTATTAATTTAAAACTTACTCACATGCTTGTTTTAAAATTTCACCATCACACCAATGGTGTCATTATAAATTTTTAGATTTTAAACATTCAAAAATGAGAATTTCTGCAGGTTGCCATTGTTATCTGGATTACTAGATGTACATAGTACTTTATAAAACTTGAATTAATATATCATATATAAAAAATACTAATTAAAAATATAAATTTAATTGTTTAAAAAAATCTTATACAAACTCATTTAGGAGGTAAATACTAAATAATTAATAATTTGACTATTATGGATTATTTTAACATGACAAAAATACACATTATAAAAAAAAGGGGGATTGGTCCATTCCCAGAGAGGTGGATGGAGTGTGAAACAGTGAAAGTAAGAAAATCATAGGATCCATTCCCACAAAGGTGGATGGAAATGTGAAAGTAAGAACATGTTCCCACTTAAAGCACCTATAAATGCCTCTCCCACGTTGCCAGGAATTTAATACCGCGAATGATAATTGAAACCTTGATACAGAAAGTAGAAGTTCTCATAAAGCTTTGCTCAAGTTCCATTCTCTTCCTTCTCAAAAAAAAAAAAAAAGAAGTTCCATTCTCTTTTTTTCCTTTAGAAAAAAAAATCCAATCTCTTTTAGTACTCCCTTTTCCATAAACAAGCTATAGGTAGTAGTTCTCATAAATCTTTGATCAAGTTCCATTCTCATCCTTCTCAAAAAAAAAAAAAAAAAAAAAAATCCATTCTCTTTTTTTCCTTAAAAAAAAAAAAAAAATTCCATTCTCTTTTAGTACTCCCTTTTCCATAAACAAGCTATAGGTTGTGAATTTCCAATGACTTCCATGAGCACTCAAAAAGCCTGCGCATCCTCGTCTTTCTCATCTTCTTCTTCTACATCTCAATGGAAACATGAAGTTTTTCTTAGTTTCTATGGAGATGACACCCGTAAGAATTTTACGGATCATCTATATGTTGCTTTGATACAAAAGGTATTATTGTTTATAGAGATGATGAAGATCTCGAGGAAGGAAAACCCATTGGTTCAGAACTCATGAAAGCAATAGAAGAATCCAAGTATGCAATTATTGTTCTCTCAAAAAATTATGCCCATTCAAAGTGGTGTTTGGATGAACTTGTCAAAATTCTTGAATGCATGAAAGAGAAGGGGCTGAAAGTTCGGCCCATTTTCTACCATGTACATCCTCTGATGTTGGGAATCAGAGAAAGACTTTTGAGGAAGCATTTCGCAAGCATAAAGAAGAGGGCAAAGTTAGCATAAATCAGATGCACGATTGGAGAACTGCACTGGAAGAAGTAAGCAAGATCAAAGGGAGGCATTTATTGCATAGGTAAGGTTCTTCTACCTTATCTTCTGGTCATATCATCAATGATTTGGATAACTTTTGAATTGGTTTTGTTCTAATTATCTGAAAAATAATATGAAAAAACAAATATTGTTGAACTTGTCCAATAAAACTATAGAAGTAAAGTAAACCCAACAAATTCAATTTGGTACCAAAAAAAAAAAAAATCAAAAAAATTATATTTGATACCAAAAATTTATGCATTCGTATCAAAACTTTCAAAATGCTATTTTTTAGCAACAAAAATAATAAAATGCATCAACATCAATAATGCTAAAGCTAAAACATTTAGCGTCCAAGCTACAGTGAGCTGTCATCTTTAACAGCTTACTGTAGCAATAATCTTAAAAAAAAGTGTTGGTGGTAAATGGTTTTGGGTCGTGGTTTGCTATGTTATGGTGGTGGTGGTGGATTTTGGGTCATGGGTTCGGTGTGTTGTGGTAGTGGGGATGTGGTGGGTCATGGTGGTAATGGTGGGTCACAGTGGGTTTGCTCTCTCTCCAAGTCATGGTGGTAATGGTACGCAATGGTGGGTTTGTTTATGGTTTTTTTTTTTTTTTTTTTCTTTGGTGGTGGTCTTGGTGGATTTTTTTATTATTATTATTTATTTTGGAGGTGGCTTGTGATTGTGATGGTGGTTGTTGTGGCTGGTGGTGTTGGTCTATTTTAATGGGTTTTGTGGTAGGTTGTTGTTGATGATGGTGGTTGTTGTTGTGTTTGTGGTGGTGGTTTTGTTTTTCTTTTTGTTTTTTTGTTTTTTCGGTAAGTTGTGGCTGCCGTGATGGTGGTGGTGGTGGTGAAAGTGATTGGTTGTTATGAACTTTTTTTTGAACTTTTATTTTATTTTAATTTGTTTATATTATTTTAACGAGACAAAGTAAAAATAGAATCTTTGATGTTAGATATATTGGGTCCGATTGGATATAACTTATTATTGCTGAAAACTGATGACTGTTGCTGAAAACACTGTAGCAAAATAATTTTTAAATGTATGAATAATGCCGCAGGATCCATTTTTAATATTTTTTTAATAAAGTGGCTGTGGGTCCCATGAATAGTACGTGAACAGTACCAAAACAGTGTGTGAATAGTGTTTTTTTCCCTTGCACAGTAAAACTTTGTCTCTAAACCGTGTGAAAGCAAAAAGAAAAGAAAAAAAGAAAAAGAAAAAAGAAAGAGGAGAAAACGCAACGCCGGATTAAGTTGTATCCAACAATACATTGTAAATATATTTGTTAAAATTAATGTTAGATATATTATAAATGCTAAAATTTTTAAAAAGGTTTGATGGGAGTGCACTCAGCCCCGTGGTCCTCCAAACACACTGAAAAACCCCAGTTTTCCATTTAACACATTCCAAATCACCATTGGAAAAAAAAAAAAAAAAAATACAAATTACCTGCTATGAGTCTGTGACTTCCGTACGGCTGGCATGACTGGAATCTCTGTCGCTCCCTAGCCTTTGTACTGCTATATTTTTTTGAATAAAGGTCCATTTTGAGTACAGTTTATTTTATTAAAAATTAAAAATATTGTAGTAAAATAATTTTTAAATATATGAATAGTATTGTGAGACCTATTTTTAATAAAAAAAATTGCTGAAAAGTGAAGTTTATGAGTTTTGTGAATAGTGCACATAGTGCACTAGAAAAAAGTAAAAAATTATGGCTAAAAAAAAAAAAAAAAGGAAAAACGTGAAAACACAGATGTGGGAAGCACAAAATGCGCTTTCCAAATGCACTCTAAGTCTAGTTGTATAACTTGTGTCACAACTTGCTCAAATTGTAGTTGGTAGAGAGGTGATAATGAGTCCATGTGGAGACACATTTTCATTAACCACAACTCGCAGTATGGGCAAGCCACAACTTGTGGCACAAATTCTGCCACAAGTTGTGGCCTAAACTTATTCATATTTTGTTTGTTTGTTTGTTTGTTTGTTTTGTTTGATAGAACACTGTGTTCTATGACTGAGAATTGAGACGTTTCCATGTGATTGAGTTTAATGTCATATAATAATATATAATGCTTATCAAAACTCATTAAAAAAATGCTTACTATAAAAAAAATATTATAATATATAACATACATTACTGTTGTTTATAATTATTTATTTATATTTGGTATTTATAAATTTTTTTTTTTATATATTGGGTTGTAAATGGGTTGAGGTATAGAATATCTTGCATATTATATAAAAGCTGAAGCGTAAGCTTTTAAATTGGGTTGTAAATGGCTAATGAGGACACATTTTCTTTTTCCATTTGTTCTTCGTCCACAGCCCACTACTTTCTTTAAAAAAATTCTCCCGGTGGGCTGTTGTCCAACTTTTTCAAAATTTTCCGTGTCCTTAATTACTCCATTTAAATCAAATTAGACGATGTTTAGCGCGATTCACAAATATTTTATAATTTCATATTAAAATTCCTTTTATGACTTATTTTGACATTTTACTTTTTTTCATTAAAAAAAAAAAAAAAAAAGCTTGGCACAAATTATATCACTAAACTAATTAGTATGATATGATTTTTTTTTTTTTTTAACCTGAACGCGAAATGTACATTGTGCACCATCTAAAAAAAAAAAATTCCAATGCATTTTACACCTGCAATTTTTGTAAAATCCTACTGTTACAAAAATTGAATCAAGCACCCAAATTTTGTACATGGCAAATCGCATAGATAAACTTCTAATAGACCTCATACGATTTTTAAAATTCATATAAAATAACTTTATGTACCGCACACCCTTGGTGTGATGGTCACTCCATAAGTATAAATGCTTGTGGGGTGTGGAGGACAACAGTCGGGGTTCAAGTTTTCAGGAGAAAGCTTCACACACATATACATTTAGATTAAGTTAGAGTAAAATTCTATTTTGTATTAAAAAAACTTTATGTTAATTAATAACAATTTTTCTGAAATCTATTAAATTATAAACCTCACATTCAAAATTTCAAATACAATTCTAATAGTTCATGCTAATCAGGGAAAAAAACTATTTCATTTATGTGTGTGCAATACTTAGTATCAAAGTAAAGTTAAAAATACAAAAAGACCAACAAAGAATAGGTAAAAAATTGGATTAAGGGTTGAAAGTTGATAGAATGGTATATATGTTGCCACAATGACATACCCATCAAATCAAAACTCCCAAAACCCATAAAAGTTCTCCCCTATCCAATCACAACACTCACAAAACTCATGTTGGACCTCTAACCTCCACATAGCATGATAGTGCTACATATGTGCAGCTGATGGTTGAGGCTAAAGAACATCCTTCCTAGTTTGGAGAATCTCATGTGTGTTTTTGAGTTGGGATGAAGTAAAGGGCTATGGGCAGGTGTACAGAGAGGAGCAGAAGTGCAAGAGGTGAAAACCCAAAGTGAGAGAGAGAAGGAAGAAAGTCTTGAAACGATGTACCTAATTAAATAAAGAGTCTTTATCTTTTAATTGGTGTTTATTTTAGTTAATAAAAAGTCCTTATCTTTGTGAGAGATAGAGAAGAGTCTTGAAATGATGAACTAAAGAAAACTAAAAGTTCATATCTTTTATTGCAGAGAATCCTCAACATAGTGCCACATGGAAGGACCTACTATTTTCTCACAAAAATCATAAAAAATCAGCATAGCGTAGTGTCTCATTTTTTTATAAGCATAGCCGAGTGTCTCATTTAGTTTGTACCGTATGCAATTATTATAAAGAAAAGTAATTCTTTTTTTTTTTTTCCTAGCTTTAGTAATATAAGATTTTATTTTATTTTTAAAATACAAGATTTAATTTCTATTCTAGCTCAATCTAAGTTTATATGTGTGTGAAACCTCCTCTAGGAGATTTAAATCCGGGTCCTTACCCCCTACAAGCATTTATACTTGTGGAGTGACTATATACCAAGGGTGCGTGATGGTATAAGATGTTTTAGTATCGAAAGACAAGGAAAGAAAATAACTTCTACGCCTGCTGGTTGCTTAATTTTGCTGAAGTTTAAAAGGTTTTTGGAATTAAAAAAAAAAAAAATCCTACAAGTTTATATTTGTGACAAATTAAACCTCTCTCTCTCTCTCTCTCTTTATATATATATATATATATATATATATAATTGCGTCAATTAAAACTCCACACCACACTTTCATTAGTGGGACGATCAAAACTCCTATTCCCACTTCCTTAAACTCTGTCTTAATGACATAAATTTGGCATCAATACAACTTTTTTTGTAAAGACAAGTGTGATGTTTTCTATTGAACTCTAATGCTATGTTTGGTTGGAGTGATTTTGGGGAGGATGAAAAAAAAAGAAAAGAAAAGGAAAATAGGAGAGAAAATAGATGGGAGGGGTGTTTGGTTGGAAAGGGGAGGGGGAGAGAAAATAGGTGGGGCCTAGCTATTTACAATTCTCCCACTTTTTCATCCTTCTATCATTTTTTATCTTCCCACTTTTTAATCTCTCCAACCAAATGAACTTTAGGAGTCAGTTTGGTTGGAGTGAAAACATGAAGGATGGAAAATTGAGTAAAAAAATTGGTTAGTGTGTGTTTAGTTGGAGGGATAGAAAATGGGGGAGAAAAATTTTTCTCCCAAGGCCTACATCTGCCATTCTTCATCTTCAATGTTGGTTTCCCCTTTTTTTTTTTGGGTAAATATTTTTTTTCCTTCTTTTTAAAAACTATTAATTTTTTCAAAAGTTTTCCATCTTTTCATTTTTCCATCCCTAACTAAACACACATGAGAGAAAACTAAAATCTTTTCTATTCTCCCACTTTTCATCCCCATAATTTTTTATCCTTCCATTTTTTCATTCTCTAACCAAATGGAACTTTAGAGAGAGAGGTAATGTTTTCAAAATGTGTTTTTCCTTTTTGGTAAAGACTTCTTCTCTCTCCCTCTCTCTCTCTCTCTCTCTCTCTCTCTACATTTATTGATGTTCTGTCTCTTTATAAATTGCACACATGTCTCATCAAAATTATTGTCACATCTCTTTTTCTACAGTTATGAATCAGAAGTTATCCAGAAAATCACAAAAAGCATATTTGATGAATTGAGTCGTGAATTCCCAGATGTATCTGAGAACCTTGTCGGAATAAACTCACGTTTGGAAGAAATGATGAACTTATTTGGTACAATGTCGGATGAGGTTCAATTTATTGGGATTTGGGGAATGTCTGGGATTGGTAAAACCACTCTAGCTGAAGTCACTTATAATAGAATTCATCGTCAATTTGAAGCTAGCAGCTTTATTTATAATGTTAGAGAAACATCTAAAAAAGGTGGTCTAGTTAAACTACAAGAACAACTTCTTTCTGAGACTCTTGCGGAAAAAGTAGAAAATATATGGAACCCTGAGAAAGGAATCAAAATGATAATGAATAGACTACCCCATAAAAAGGTTCTTATTGTTATTGATGATGTTGATACAGATGAACAACTACAAGCATTAGTAGGGAGCTGTAATTGGTTTGGTCCAGGGAGTTGCATCATTATAACGAGTACATATAGGCACTTGCTAAAGAGGCATCACGTGGGTATCACTATACATAGGGCTAATGGATTGGATAATGATGAAGCCCTAGAGCTCTTTAGTAGGATTGTGTTTAACCAAACTTATCCTAAAAAAGATTTTGTGAATTTGTCCAAAGATTTTGTGAAGTATGCTCAAGGGCTTCCTTTAGCTCTTGAAGTTTTTGGTCGAACCTTGATTGATAAAGAAATAGAGATATGGAAAGATAGCCTACGTCAATTAGAAGAAATACCTGAAGGAGAAATTGAAGAAAATATTGCAGATAAACTTGAAATAAGTTATACGGGATTGAATTATGCAGAGAAAAATCTATTTTTGGATATTGCGTGTTTCTTCAAAGGAGAGGACATGAATCGAGTGGCACATATAGAAGGTTCTGGTGGCCTCAAGAATATAGATACTCTCCAAGAAAAATCACTTATTACCATTTTAGGGAGAAGATTGTGGATGCATGATTTACTACAAAAGATGGCTTGGAGAATTGTTCATCGTAAATCACCTCAAGAGCTTGGAAGACGTAGTAGGCTCTGGCGTTATACAGATGTATTTCATGTACTAAAATATAACACTGTAAGTGGATTAGAGAAGTGTATATTTGTTAATATAATACTTCTAGCAATTTTTTGCTACAGCTTTCCCTACCCTAATTTAATTGTTCTTGATTACCAGGGAAAAAATGATGTAGAAGGCATGGTGCTGAAAGAAGACTTGAATGCCAAAGATGATGTAGAAGGCATGGGGCTGAATTTGCCTCCACATAAAGAAGACTTGAACGCCGAAGCCTTCTCAAAGATGAAAAGTCTAAGGTTAATCAAAATTTGTAATGTGCACCTACCTGAAGGCCTCAATTTTCTTTCTAATAGGTTACAAATGATGGAATGGCATGATTATCCTTTGAAATTCATGCCAACCAATTTTCAACCGGACAATCTTGTTGAACTCATCATGCCTCGCAGCCACATTGAGCAATTACCAGAGGGATTTAGTGTAAGTTTTCCACTAATGCATGCCAGTGTTATTGGTTTTTTTGTTTTTGTTTTTTTAGTGTAGATTAAGTTCTTGACTACCTAATTTCCCATGTCTATTTATTATCGCAGAACTTGGCCGGGTTGAGACACCTGGATCTTAGAGACTCTAAGGGCTTAGTCAAGACTCCCAGCGAAATCAACTTGAAATCTCTTGAAATTTTTATTCTATCTGGCTGTTCAAGTCTCAAGAAGTTTTCAAAGATTGGAACAAATATGACACGCTTGTCAGAGCTGTGTTTAGATGGGACTGCTGTAGAAGAATTGCCATCATCACTCGAGCGTTTGACTGGCTTGACGGTCTTGAGTCTTCAAGGTTGCAAAAACCTTTCTAGTTTTCCAAGTGTCAATTTGCCGTCTCTGAAAACTCTCAATCTATCGGGATGTAAGGCTCAACCACCTAAATCCTGGCTTTCGCACGGATTCTCCCTCGTCCGTGCTGCACATGTTTTTTTCCAAGGTTTCTTCCCTATCCGAGAGGCCATCAACCTGTTGTTGCCTAGGTTAAGATTTATTGTATCTCTAAATCTAGGTGACCGCAATTTATGGGACGGAGGACTCCCCGATGATCTTAGTGGCTTATCTTCGTTGCAGGAATTGGATTTGAGCAAAAACAACTTTACACGCCTGCCTGATAGTATTTCTCAGCTTTCTAAGCTTAAATCTCTCACGTTGAGTGATTGTAGCAGGCTTCAATCATTTGCAAATCTTCCGTTAAGTTTAGTGTTTTTAACAGCACGAAGATGTCCTTTATTGGAAAAGTATTCAAATCAGTTTGTTTTATGGACTTCGGGTGAAACAGGGTTCACTGTGGTTGATTGTGACAACCAAATGGATGAGGACCGAATTGCACCCGTCCGCATTCCGAGCTTACCATACAATGACTTCGATCCATTTTTTGAAAGATTTGTGGAGGTATTTCTCTCTCTCTCTCTCTCTCTCACAACACAATGTCACAAACGCGCGCGTTGAACATCTTTTTAATGCTTATGCATTTTAATATTTTACAGGGTGTAATTCATCAAAATAAGATCTTTCCCTTGTTCTCAAATTCAACTGAAACTCCAAAGTGGTTCAGCCATCAGAGCCCTGGGTCATCTGTAACAATCCCGCTACCTTCAAATCTTCGTGGTGATAGTAATTGGATAGGGATTGCTTTGTTTATTAGGGTTGTAATCCTTGAAAATTTGAACAATGTTTCTTCTTGTCAGGATGAAGTTTCTTTTGACTTTGTTTGTAGATCAGACATAATTGAAGGTCCATGTATAAGTTGTGGTCACATAAGCATCTCCGAAGCGCTATCTAAAGGAGTCAATGGACCCTTATTCTATGCTAGTTCATATGGAGTGAGCGTACTTATTCCAGCCGAAAGACTTAGAGACCATTTAAAGGATTGCAGTTGCATTAGTGCTGTTATTAGGAAGAAGTGCACTTTTATCGAGATCGAAACGTGTGGTGCGCGTGTACAGTACAAGCAAGAACTGGTAAAGTTTATACATGCTAGTGGCGAGATGAAGCAAAGATCCAAATGCCACCTTGATAAAGTGGAATCTTCAAGATTGTGTCAGGTCTCCTCCCATTCTTCACTTGACATTATATTTCTGTATCTCTTTTTATCTCTCTCCCACACACAACACAAACACGTGCGTTGAACATCATTGTAATTATGTATTTTAATATTTTACAGGAAGCAGTTCATCAAAATAAAAGCTTTTACGTGTTTTCAAATTCAACTGAAATTCCAGAGTGGTTCAGCCGCATCAGAAGCTTGGGCCATCTATAGGAATGCCACTACCTTTGGATCTGCATGATAATAGTAGTTGGATAGGGATTGCTCTGTTTGCTGTTGTTGTAGTCCATAAAAAATTGCACGGTCAAGATTATAAAGTTTTTATCAAATTTAATTGTAGATCAGACATGGTTCAAGGTCCTGTAGATAGACGTCCCTTGGTCTGTGACATCTCTGAATACATACCTGAACCCCTTCGCCGTGCTAGTTCATTTAGTTTTAAGTTCTTTTTTCAAGCTTGGCAACTTAGAGACCATCTAAAGGAATGCAGTTGGATTAGCACTTTGATTACGAGTGACAGCCCTTATGTCCAAATCCAGATGTGTGGTGCCGGTGTAGTTTACAAGCAAGATCTTGAAAAGTTTGTACAGGCTGAAGGAAAGATCAAGCAAAGATCCCAATTCCAGATGGATAAGGTGGAATCTAGTCAGTCCAATGACCGGCTTAAAGAAAAGCTAATGTCATTGCTTTTAACAGTGTATCAGGTCTCCCCTATTCTTCACTGAACACTGTATTTCTATATATATATTTTCGTCACACTCATTTGAACTATTTTTTAATTCATTTTATTTTACAGGGAGACTTGGCTCGAAACCATAAATATGATTATGTCTTTCCTCATATGTCAGTTCCAGACTGGTTCAGTTATCGAAGTTTTTGTTCCGACATAAGAATTGAACTGCCCGCCAATTTGCAGCGTAATGGGAGATGGATGGGAATCGCTGTGTGCGCTTATTATACTGTCCAAGAGCGACCAGCAATTTCTGGTGACAATAAGGATTTAACAAGTTTTCTCAACTTCTATAATCCTTTAGTTAGTCATCGAGTTTGCCTCACTCGTCACAAGGTCTTTCAGGAATCTAAAGACATTTTTGTTGACTCATCCCATCGAATTTTGGTATTTTATATACCACACGTGTTACTTCGGCTGGAAGAGTGTCGACATATCGGGGCTTCATTTGAACACAATAAACCAGATGTGCAGGTTAAAGAGTGTGGACTCCGCCTTGTATACGAGCAAGATGTTGAAAAGTTTGTGCAAACATTAGCCCAGTGCATGTTACAAAGTCCAGATGCCGAGTGTTTTTATCAAAATTTATTACATCAAGTTGAGGAAAGGGTGGCAAGCAAAGATTTTGGTTTCTCTTCCTCGCTCCAAAGGTTTTTCAACTGGAAATAATTTTTTATTAACCTGAATGAGACATTTATCAAATTTTTATGTCAGTATGTTGAATTTCTAAGATATGTTATTTGATACCTGCAGGATGCCTCAACCCATGCCCGTCCTTCAACCAAGTATTGAAAATATAGCAGACGGTTGTACCTCTTCGGAAACAAGTCCGAGCTCTTTTACTGGTTTTCTCGTAACAACTAGGAAAGAGCAATATGCAAGTATTATGTCAAGTGAATCTTTGATCAAAGCACGATTAGAGGTTCTCTCTGTTTCTCTCTCTCAAGAAAGTTAACCTTAGCATCATAGCATACATACAGAGGATAAACAAGACACAATTTAGTCTTTTCCACTCACAACTAAAATTATTATAGTTGCCCGTAGTAAAACACATAATAAGGTTAGAATTCATAGATACATTTAAAACATCGATATGGGCAATCTAGTAAAGGTCAATTTGTCATTTTTACATTGCCTCCTTCAAATTAAGTTTTTAATGAAAATACTATATGCAGATGCCATCATTTTGAAATTATCATCGTAATTGAATAGTGATGTCATAGAAGCCTAAAGAAAGCATACACAATACTCTCTTCGATGGAACAGAAACTAAACTGTTAGTTTCTTGTAGTAAATCTTGAATCCACGAGGGGTTTCTTGAATCGACAAGATGATAAGTCTGGAATCCACTAGAAAAAAACAATAAACAAAAGTCCGAATTTTTATTAATCTGAAAACTCCATTGCATTTGGAGGCTACAATGCATTTAAATAGTAAAAAGAAAACTTAAATTAACTTGAAAACCTAAGGCAACTAGGAAACCCTAAGATGACTAGGGAAGCACATAAAATCCTAATTTGACTAAACAACATTAAAAACACCTAAAACAAGGAAATAAATAACATAAACCTAAAATAACGAAAATTACATAAAAATACCAAAATTAAATAGTAGATTTTGTCCTACGTCAAACCCCTCCACTTAAAACAAACTCATCCTCGAATTGATGGTTGAGATTTGAAATCTTCCATGCCAAGAGAACAAATACTTTGAATACTTCATCTTCTTTGTCTTCTTGCCAAACTTGAAAGTCATCAATTGGGCAACTTGAACATCTTGTCCCTTAATCTTCATGCACTTGACAATATTCACCAAATAAGAGTCAATGATCAAATCAAATCTTTCCACTTCAATAAAATTAATGAACTTTGTTTCAGTGTCTCCTACTAAAATAATAGGGGCTTGAATGTTGCAATCATTTAACTTGACTTCATCGAGATCATTGACAACTTTCTCTATAATTTCTTCTTCAATGGTCTCTACTATCTCGACTTCAAGATCTATATGTATACTAGGATCTTTGTTAATCTCCTCCAAATTAATCTTGATGTTAGGATCTTCTTATTCTACAATAAGGCTTTCATGAAATTCCTCAGAAATCTCTAAATTTTCTTCCTTGACTTTTGCATATTCTTCAACATGCAATTCCTCCATTAATGGTAGAATATATGACTTTTCACAATATTTTTTGTATGAACTTCTTGGCCAATAATAATCCTGTTTTGTGTACAACAAAACTTCTTCACAATCCAAAGGATAAAAGTTGATAGCAAGTATCATTTTCATCCATAGCCATGAGGAATTTTGTCTTTACCTTGTCGGATTTTATCAGATTATAATCGTTCCCACTAATGTAAGGCATATTCACTAAGTTTATACAAAGCAATTTTAACTTTTCTCTTATAATAAATATTCTCATTGTCAAATAAATCCTCTAGATCAAGTAACCAATATAAAAATAACCATTAAAAATTGCAATTTTTTTATAAGGCCTATATGAAATTTGCTTACTAATAGGTTGTCCATAAGTTATGTCTCTGTGGCAATTATCCCTATTGTTTCCATGCTCTAATGACGCCATCGTAGCAAAGATATTTGTGAGTACTTGTTATACGTCATGTAATACTTGCTAAGTTGTTCGTCATTGTTGTTGTGGTAGTTACCGTCTTGTCGGTTAACAATCAGACCAAGGTAAGCCAAGGCTTAGATACCAACTGATGTTGTAGAAGCCTGAAGAAAATGCACATGATGCTTTCTTTGGTGGAACAAAAACTAAATTGTTAGTTTCCAGTAGTAAACCTCAAATCCACTAAAGATTCCTTGAATCTATAAGGTGATAGGTCTAAAATCTATCAGAGAAAAGTTTGACAAAAACTTTGAATTTTATTAATCTGAAAACAGAATTGCATTTGAAGGTTACAATGCATTTAAATAGTAAAACAAAAACCTAAGGTGGTTAAGAAAGTGTATAAAACCCTAATTTGACTAAACAACATTAAAAACACCTAAAAATAAGGAAATAAATAACCTAACCTAAAATAACGAAAATTAAATAAAAATATCAAAATTAAATAATTACAAAAATTAAATAGTAGATTCTATCTTACATCAAATCGTTCATAGGAGTAGAATTACCATTGTATGGTACCCCTTTTAAAATGTGCTTGAGACCTACTTTATAAGCTTCATTCACTTAGCTAAAAAGAAAAGTTTATGTAAAATCAACTTCCTAAGT
This sequence comes from Quercus suber, assembly GCF_002906115.3. Classification (NCBI taxonomy): domain Eukaryota; kingdom Viridiplantae; phylum Streptophyta; class Magnoliopsida; order Fagales; family Fagaceae; genus Quercus; species Quercus suber. The sequence goes on from NW_027070138.1 coordinate 139,387, forward strand.
GTCTTCACCTTCACATGCTTGGATGATCAAACGTTGCACTATCATTTGAGTCTTACTTTGTAAAGGGAACCTTCCTAAGCTATTCAGATATTAATTAATTAATTTTTATTTTTCTGAGTAATCAAAGCCATTCAGATTTATGATCCTAGTTTTGAACATCATCCTTGAGTATCAATAAACTTTCTATTCGTGAGAAATCATGAACTTAACAGCACAAGTCCTATAAAAACAATGTGAATTTATAATTTAGCAATATTACTAGACAATAGACATATGAACTGATAAAAACTGTAACTAACAAATTATATCGTATTTCGAAACCAAAAATTTTGCAAATTAATATTATTGGAAAGCAAAAGTATTTTGAAACTTCAAGGAATCAAGAATTTCCACCTTGTCAAGGTAAAATCAAGTAAAAGAGTATTTGCTCTATGTATGAACAGAATCTTAAAAAAAAAAAAAAAAAAAAAATTTCATCAATCACTTCTACTTTCTTTAACTACATAAGTCTAGAAATTTCGTTTACTGCAAAAACAATTGACCAACTTGTATTTTTCATCAAAAACAACTTTCAGCATTTCAACTTCTGGATTTGGATTGTACTAGAATCTGACAAGCAACGTTTTTCAACCTTAATTCTTAACAACTTAAATATTCCTTCATAAAAATTAAATTGATTGTTTTTTGATATGGGTTTCAGTTACAGCACTGTCACCCCCACAGTATATTTCTAGAGCCAATTTTTTCTGTAAACATATTTAAGGATATATAGTACGTGTTGTATTATTCTCTCTGAAACTCTGTGCTTTCAGAATATCTTTTTAGCTAAACGGGGGTTTTAGACTACTTACAATAAAGTATTATTATAAATAATAAAGACTTTACAACTTGTTCACTCATTGAATCAAATCGGTCACAAATATTCTTTTCAATATTTTTCATAATTATTTATGTGCTAAGTTATGATTAAAATAACATCCATTCCACATATATAGGTATAACTCCCATCATAACATACCATCGCATCGGTCTTGAAAAGGATTTATTTATTTATTTTTTTGTGTATTTAGACCTTTTGATAAATTACCAATATATTAGTATGTTTTAATTAGCTTAAACTGTTCAACTAGTAATATTTCTTGTTGTTAAATAAGAGAAATGAGTTCAAAATTAGCCTACAACAAATGGTAACTCATTGGTGTCTTTACTTAAAGAATAATAATCATTTACAGATTTCAAATACTATCGTATCTTAAAAAAAAAAAAAAAAAACAAAACTTTGATCACGCTTGATATAAACTTCCGCCATGTTTTCCAGAAAAACTTCGATGAGGGTGAAATATTCAATTGCTGTTTTGCTGAGCGTGAAATCCCACTGTGGTTTTGTTACGAAGATAAGCAGTCAACGAAAATCCCACTATATCCAAAATCTGTTAATGATCCTGATTGGATGGGATTTGCACTATGTGGTCTTTTCTCTTTTAATAGGCATCCAACTGCTGTTCGTCAGAGTCTGGGTTCAATAGGAATTGAATTTTTCGAATTCCGATGTCATTTTCAGACCAGCTCTTGTTATCCGCGTTTAGTCTGCTATGGACTATTGACTACGGACAACGAATTAGTTACATTAAATCAACGTGCATTCATTTGGGTAATGTTCATCCCACGTACAACGCATGCACATTTATGGAGTAAAAGTGCTTGGGCTGAATTCCTGCTTGACAGTGCAGAACCAGATTTGTTAGTACAGAGTTTTGGGGTCAATCTTGTATTCAGGCATAACATGGAAGAGTTAACGCAATTACTGGTGCAATGCTCTGCCCCATTTGGTAGCTTCCTTGACTCCTGCGATCCCAGGGTATTCTGCGAAATATGGGATGAATATCCTGTGCTATTCACTGGAACAAAGAACTCTTATGAGGACCTACACCCCCAAAGGTTATTCATTTCTCAGGATGAGACTAGCGTAACTGCCCAATATTCTTACGAGGAGGACTCATACCCTCACAATCGTTTCCGGGTAACAGTTCATAACTATTTCTGCAAATTTAATAAGAAGTATATGTATACTTTTATATATTTACATTGTATTTACATGTAAACTTACATTTTAGACACAAAAAGTGGTAAATATTGTACACTTTTTACAAATATGTATAATATATGCCACTTTTTATTAGTTTACAGTGTAAGTTTACATTGCAAGTACATGTAAACATAAAATTTGCAAATGTAAACATAGAATTTTTCGATATGCATGCATAGTGGTCTATGTTGGAAGTTGGTTGAATTTTCCTCTATGTATAGTCGTCTATGTTGGAAGTTGGAGGACCTTCATGGATTCTCACTTCCAAACACTAACGTCAAGGATCCTGGATTTTAAATTTCTATTATTAAGCAGTGTATATTAATTTATCATATTTGAAACTTTTTATTAAAAAAAAAAAAAAATTATGTATAGCCTCCCTCCAAAATTGAAAATGAGCCCTAAAGAATTTGGGATTTGGATGTTGCCATATTCATTGTCTAGCTCCCCCTAAAAAATTGTTCCGGTAGTCTTTTCTTTAACCATTAGCAGGATGACTTTACAATCAAGTATCATTATTAACTAAATATTTTCTATATTAATGCAGAAAATTTTCAATTACAATAATTGAATCGTGGATTTAGTGAGCATGTAGTTGCTTATTATTATCTCATCTTTGGATTCTCAAGAGGCATATAAATATTTTTTAGAATTGATTGTATGTGTTCATTAGTAAACACGTATTTTTAGTAAGACTTCACAAATCATAAAAAGATAATCTTAAAAACGAAAATTCACCATTATGAGAATAATGTAGGTCGACATTTAAACTTCAAAAAATAGTTAATTTTTTTTAATCATGTCAATGGCCAATATGGACCATAAAATCAATAGCCTAATAATTTGCTTATAAAGTGGGTATACTTATATTACCTCTTCTAGTTTCTATCGCAACTTTGGAGTTGTAGACACCTCATATGGGAGCATGTACATTTTCAATAATGAATACTGTCTTTTGCAACAAAATGAAATATGATTTTTTAATAAATTCTTTGATTTTGTATATTAAAAAGAAAATTGCTACAAAATTTAGTACAAAATTAATATCGTACATGCCTTTTGAGATATAAAAAAGATTGAGTTCCCTTTTAATAGATCATATATGATTGAGTTGAAATATTAAAAAAAACTTATTTTGTATCTTTTATATTGTTAATGCTGAATAAATGATAGTTTTATTTTTTATATATTAATTTAAATTGGAATTTTAGGGTATTTTTTATTCTTAAATGGTCAAAAGAATTATTCATGTTTTACCCACACTTAGATAAAATCACAGTTTTGTCCCTATTCACATAATGCTAAATGGAAGAAACTTACATTCACATAGCACGTACACACAGGGAGAGAGAATGGGGAGGGAAGAGGAAGAAAATCTTCACTTTTTTGGTTTTCTCTCTTATTTCACTCTTGGTTTGGAATGAAATGATGCATAGGATATATATAATACACCATGTGACCTTTATCTCAATTACATTTATTATATAAACTCCCCACATTTATAAGTATTAGGATTCTCTTCATTTACAATGGATCAATTTCATGTTATAGACTTCTTAAAAAAAAAAAAAATTCATGTTATAGGTTGAATATTACAAATATAGAGGAACACCCAATGCTACATTTAGAATTTTACATGACGTAACATTTTGTACACTATCTATTCAAGGCATAAAATTTCAACTTGAAAAAGGACTCTTTGTTCCAATTTATAAACTCTCCACATAACTTCAACAAACTCCTCACATGAATTCACTAAAAGATTGTCAAATATTAAAAATCTTAATCAAACAATTTTAACTTCTAACAGTCTTCTTTTTCTCTTCCTTTAATTGGACACAATATTTCTGTTTTGTATTGTAAAATTGTGATTTACAACTATGTTTTATATTGGTTTTAATTTCATATCAAATTTAATTGTAATTATGTTCAATAATTTCCCTGTATTTTTGTGGGATTTAATTTAAGGGTTGTGTATGAGAGTTTGGTGAAGAATTTGTGAAGATGAGGATTTTTTGACTAGCTTGCGACTGCTGACCAGCGAAATAGGCCACGTGAGAAGCACATACTGAAATTTGAAGAGTCTTTGACAGGTTGGATTTCGCGAGTTAGGCCAAGTCGCAAGTGACCTGCGAAACTCTCTGCTTGATTATTTTTGAGTGCGCCTTTTCTCATTCCTCTACCAACACTATATAAATCCTCATTACCTACGAAATATAAGAAGAACATGGAGTATTCACAAAAAACTTTTGAGAGAGAAAACTCTAGCCAAACACTTAAGAGTTAGAGATTGTTTACCCACAATCCTCTACATCATTTCTCTAGAGTTTCCATTTACTCCTACCTCTCAATCTACACATCATTGAGAGGTTTTTAGTCCAAACACTTACCTTACTCATTCTAAGTATTGAGAGAAGTTTTGGTGCTTATGGGAAGCATTGGAAGAAACCATTAAGTGATGGATGCAGTCGGGTGGAATTGCGAGATCCGGATAACTAGTAAAGACAAGACTTTGAGAAGTCCGATGGTATTAGGAGTTTAGAAGGCTCAAGTACATTAGGTAGATTAGGCTTGAAAGGTCTTTTTGATATTCGTGTACTTCAACTTATTCACTAGTGGATTGATTTCGATTTGGAGGGCTGTAGAGAGGTTTTTTGCCGAGTATTTCGGTTTCCTCTTTAATAACACGTCTCAGTGTTATCTTATATTTGCATCTCTCTTCTCTACTCTTTAAGTTTTACATTTATCACTTATTGTACTTGTTTATGGCTTAGAGTAGTGTTCCGGTCCATTGCGCTTCATTTCCTCTTGTTTTGCACTTAGATAAGTTAAAGTAAAAACAATTAAACCGTAATTTAAAATTGGGAGTTTAAACAAGCATTAGTGTTTTCACACTAATTAAGCTTTTATGTATCTATTTTGTAGTGCTTTCATCCGTCCACTTTATATAATTCTTGTTTCCCAACAAGAAGAACTCCAAGGTGGTTTAATCATCATTGTCGTCTTGGGCACTCAGTGACAATTGAGATACCCCCAAATTTGTACGAAGAAAACAATTGGTTGGGGCTTGCTTTATATGCTTCTATTTTAATCCCCAGGGATCAAGAAAATGCAGTTTCAGCAAATTCATCTCACTTTCTATATTGTCAATTCCAAACGAGTAAAGCTAGTCTAGGCAATCAAATCCTTGTTTGCCGCACCACTGATGAAGAAAACAACTGGTTACATCTATTCTTTGGACTCATTTGGATATCTTATATACCTGGTGAGGCATTGAAGGATATGCTGCATCAATGTGGCCACATTAAGGCTTCATTTGTAAGTGATTGGCCAAGCGTGACAGTGCAAAAATGTGGGCTTCGTCTTTTGTACCAGCATGATCGGTTACAGTTTGAGCAACAACTAGAACGTTGCAATGTCTTCATTTCTGCACAACGGGATTTCACTTGTCAATCTAACCGTCATGGCACGAGGTTAGAACTAATGGAAGAATGTATGCAAGTGGCTGACAAAGTTAGATCTCTACGCAATAAATATGACCAGCTGGTAAGAAATTATGAGTACTTTCTTTGTTTCAAATACACCATTAACTTCCTCCTCTATGTCGTATAATTTTATTTATTTTGCAGCGCTTTGATGGGCACTCTAAATATTCGTATTGTTTCCCTCCAGTGGAAATTTCCCGTTATTTGACTTATTTCAACTATCAGAGTAATGAGCCGTCAGTAAAAATCGATCTATCCAATGACAGCAAATGGATGGGACTTGTTCTATATGCTTATTTTTCAAGTGACAAGCATCAAAATGCAATTATTGAAAATCCCAATTCATCAATTTCTCAACGCCTTATTTGTATTTTGGAAACGGATGTAGCTGGTCCAGAGCCAGGAATCTATGTCCATCGCACCATTGGAGAAGAATTTAAGTGGCTAGATATTGAGGGAGGATTTCTCTGGCTGTGCTATATTCCGAGTTGGATGCTTCTAGATAGGTTCAATCAATGCAGTTGCATCAAGGCTTCAATTAAAAGCGATTGGCCAGGTATCACTGTGCAAAAATGTGGGCTTGGTTTCTACCGTGTGCATCATAATTGGTTTCAGGAAATAAGAAATCATTGCAATATGCAATATGCGTATCAAGATTTCTATGATCAATTAACAGCTAGTTATATAGCGAAAACTAGTAGAGCTAAGAATCAGCTCTCTGAAAGCCACTTGCCGGTAATTAATAAACTATGACTTTGCTTTGCCTCAAACATAATATTTCCTTTACCTCTCTCTAACTTCTCACTCTCACTTATTAAACACAATATTTCTGTTTTACAGGGCTTTGATCGATCCTGTGACTATAATTCTTGTTGCCCTCCAAAAATTCCGCATTGGTTCGACATTCAAAGAGATGAGTCCCACGTGAGAGTCCGTCTAACTAGAAAATTGCATAATAGAAGTACTTGGATGGGAGTTGCTCTATGTGCACTTTTTTCAGTTAGAAAGGATGTGGCTAACCTCAATGACATTATGGATTCAAAATCTTCTTACAAACTTATTTGTCACTTGGAAGCAAGTAATGGCCTGAGTGTGAAACCTCGCCATATCTATTGGCCAACAAAAGAAGACCTCATGATGTCACTGCTAGGTGGATTCACTTGGCTGACCTATATATCACGTGGGTCGTTTCCTGATTGGCTATATGATTGTGCCTCCATTAAATTTTCATTTATGACAAATTGCCTTGGCTTGAAGGTGCAAAAGTGTGGCCTTCGTCTATTGTACCAGAATTCTGTGGAAAAGTTCAAAAACTGCGTCAACTCCAAGTCTGATATTTCGGCCATCCTTAATCAAAAGAGGATTGAGAATAGAAATAGAAAAATGAGGTCTTTGATTCGGAATGAACTCGGCAAAAGTGACACACTGGTAATTAATAACTATGTTGTTTTTCTGTCTCAAACAAGATATTCCATCTCCCTCTCTTTAATTTCTCTCACTCTCATCCATAAAACACAATATTTCTGTTTCACAGGACTTTGATCGATGCATTTTCTATAATCCCCGCTTGCCTTCAAGTGAAATTTTGGAGTGGTTCAATCCTCAGAGCGATAAGCCCTGGTTGACAATCCCTCTACCTCCAAATTTGTACAATGATAGTACTTGGATGGGTTTGGTTCTATGTGCTTATTTTGCTATAGATGTGAATCTAACTGCCCACTTTGACATTCTGGATTTAGATACTAGTCCTGGCCTTATTTGTCATTTGGAAACCAATGTTGGTGGTATGGGACCTCTTCTTAGTTATCACCCGACTAAAGAAGATCTCGTCATCATGCTACAGCAAGGTGGATGCATTTTGCTATCCTATAGAGGGCGAAATTGTCTGAATCAAGTCAACTGCATTAAGGCTTCATTTACAACTAACTGCCCAGGTTTGAAGGTGGAGAAATGTGGCTTTCGTCTCTTGTACCGTAATGAGTTGGAAGAGTCTGAGCAAACAATAAGCCATAGCATGAACTCCTCGTCTGATGATTGGGATCTCATCCGTCAATTGACAACTGATGACGTAAATAGGGATAAGCAAAAGCATGATGGTGAAGGAATATCTAGTAGAACCTCCAGCTCTAGGAAAGAGTCTAATTTTGGAAGTCAGAGGCGACCCATTGATCCTAAAGACAAGGGCAAGCGAGTTCTAGAAGAATAATTTCTCTTATGGGGCTCTTCCTTCTGAAATTATTGGTAAGTCATCCTCCCTCTAATTTTCAATTTTAACCTTATACCAAAGAACTGATAATCTTTACTGTAGTGCACAGAAAGATAAGATGGAAATCATATGGGCGGTTGTTTTTCAAAATAGAAAGTCCATAGATAAAAATATATATATATATATATATATTATAAAAAACTTGCGCACCTATTAATGTGTTAGTGATAGTTTAAAAAAGTGATGTTATAATTGGTACAGATAAAAATTAATAAAAACTTATTAATTTAGGCCCTGTTGATATAGTAGTTTAATAATATGTTTTTAGTTTTTAAACAATATTACACGTATTTTTATATACTTCTTCATCCACCCGTATTTCAAAAAAATACAAACAACATTATTAGAATAATGTTATCAAACGGCCCCCTTAATTGTTGTGAAAAATATTGTGAAATTTTTTTATTTATTTAACATTGTTCCTCTCAAACCAGGATTTGCTTGGACTGTGCAACAACTGTGTTTTTTGACTTATTTCCTTTTGACTATGTGAAGATATAATTTTACCATGTTCTAAGTTGGACTTACCTCAACCCTTTTTTTTTTTTTTTTTTTTTTAAAAAAAAATTATATTTCAAACCCTATTGTTTAGGAGTAATTTTAAACTTATCCTACACTTTCCAAAAATTTCAATTTAAACTATGCTTGTTCAAAAGGTTTTCAAATAAGCCATCAATTATTTTCCTGACATCATTGATGAAAAAGGACGTTTTGATATGTAATTCAAAGAACTGGATGGGCTTATTTGAAACCTTTTAAAATGATAGGGTTTAATTTTGTCTACTTGTACAGGGTTGAGCTTGGAGTAGAAGGGACTGTCCTGAGGCTAATCTATTCGACCCATCTGACTCGAAGCATGAAGGACTGTTTTGAATGAATGGGTCAGTTGAAATCGGATATGAAGGGCAAAAAAATATTCAGGGTGGATGGGCTGGTCAAGTTTAATAGAGTTTCTAGGTTCTTGATTATGTAAATTTGTTGGTAGATGTGTAACATTGGTAGTATTATGTTTTCAGTTGTTGATGTAAATTTGTGTAATTTTATGGCTTTTTGATGAGATTTATAAATTTAAATGTCTTTTTTTGTTAAGAATAAATTTGCAGAGAAGTGAAGATGAGCTTTCTAGAAGCATTGATATTAAATAGACTAATTAATATCATAAAAAACCTCAATTTTTTTTATCTTTATGTTGTCAAGCATAAAGTGCACAACCTAGCCGATTACGTTATGCCAATTTTTTATTTTTATTTTTTAATCCTTCTGTTCAATTTGAATTTCTATTATATAAGATTTGGGTTTTATTTATGTTCAATCAATTTCAAATTGTGATTTAAGAATGGCAGAGAGGAAATTTTATATAAGCTGATATTGAGCATTTCCCACTGCGATCAGGAGTACTTGTCCACCCCGTCTTGGTTAGTGATCAATCCTCCATGTCTTGGCCTGAGATTTTAATTTTATTGATACTGTTGATTGCAAGTGCATAACAAACTGTTACAGATTCAATGAGCTTAGTATTCATGCTTTGCAGTTTCTATGGTAAATATTGTAATTGGTTTCCCTTCCCAATTTCGGGCGGTGACACCAATACTTACATAAAGAGAATTATTAGATATGGCTTCTTCCATATTCATTGAGCTTACCTGAAACCTGTTCTCTTGCAGATTTTCCCAATTAATGTGAAGAGGGCTGCTAGTGGCTTGATTGTGCTGCTGAACTGGTTTAGTGCTTGGGCAGTTTCCTTTACATTCAACTTTCTTATGATATGGAATTCCTCATATAAGGAAAAATTTTCCCATAGCACCAAACGAATGTATTGTCAGTTTATATTTTTTTGCAATTGACAATGTCACTCCTATGTTTGATTTTCTTTTCCAGACTTTTTTCATCTACCCTGCATAGGATCCTAGAGGGAGAGAAGGCTACAAATATTTGAACCGACAATAGCTGGAGATACTAGACCATTGGATTTTATTTTGGCTCAAGTATCATCTTCATTTGGTGCTGAGAATTCAAGTTCAAACATGGCAAGAAGAATTTAAACCATTTGTTTTATTAACAAATTCTTTGGGTTGGACAATAGACAGCAGAGACAATTTTTAATAAGCATAATATATATACTTGTGCTCATGTAAAAGAACACCGGGATTACTACTTCTATCCAATTTTTGCAGAGTTTTCTGTCATACTTTCGCATTGCAAGCCAGAAATAAAATTTTTTGCACAGTAAGTCTAATATAATAGTTTGCTAAATGCTATGACCACCTGATGCATGAGTTAGCTTTGAAAGTTTAACGGAAAGTTGAAATTAAAAGAAATTCAATTAAATAATAATGTAGGTTTTTTGGTCATAGTAAATTAGCAATGTACAAAACCAATTCTAATATTCAAGAACTAGTATGGTTTGGTCGTTGATTGAGGCTTTGGGTGGAACAAAGGCAGGGGAACAGAAAGGGTTCAACAGTTGATTGTGGCTTTGGAAAGCAAACTACAGATCTTTGGTTCCATTCTTTGTGGCTATAAAGGCACATGACTTGCGGCTGCGGGTGATCAGGTGTATAATCAGATCAAAATAAACTTTTTATTTAATGTATATAATATTAGTAAGTAATTGTTTGAGCAAACCAAATTTTATTAAGTCTGGTCTCTTCAATGTTCCGCATGTGGCTTGAAGTGAAACTCGAGGAATTATAATTCGAAGTGAAATCTGACTCCATGGATTAAATGGCTCACCTAAGAGGACTTTATGTCGCAATGCAAGTAACAAATGAAAAATGAAAAATATAGACACTACAACTGTGACTAAGTGCTGAGATATTTAATCCAAGTTATTTCAAAATTCTAATGCCATTGATTCAGAAAGTCATGCAACAGTACAAGGCTTTTATCAAAAGCCTAAGGGCTCTTCATTTGTACAATCTTTTTTTCAAGGGAGGTCCTAAAAATAGAATATGAACACATTCTCTTTCAAATCTCTGGCCTGTACAGACACAATAGACTTTCATCTATTTATCATGGTAATCTTGAATGCCTCGCAGTAAAAAAATTTGTTTGTGAATAGTTTTGCTACTAATAATTTAGGTTTCTTCCAACTCTCAACCTATCCTCAATTAACCTTTAGATATCTAGTTCAAATCCTCAAAAGAGAGTGGGTCTCTAAGACCTCACCTCCGGAGGTATTAGGTTTTCAACTAAGTTTATGGTTACTAAATATTCTAGAAAAATGTAAACAAAGGAAAATGCCAAAAAGGGCAAGAAAAATGTCTCATAGTATAGGTTTTTATTTTTCAGGAAAAAAAATTGCTATATCAAAAATGTTTTGTTTGGACTTTGGATTAGATTATTTTAAAAAAATCAAGGGATTTTGAAGAATGACTATTAGTATAAATTACTTTATATAAATTTAACAACACGTTTTATACAAAATAAAAAACCAATATATGTATATGATGAAGTGGATTTTGGAGATTTACTCAAATAAAAACACACGATAATTAGTTAAATCAATGCTACATTTTAATAAAGCTCAAATATTTCCATAATTTTTCATCAATTAAAATAATTGAAATTTCATTCTCTATTCAAATTATATTTCAATCTAAATTTAAAAACTAAAATTTTCTAATTTATTTAAATTAACCATAGGTATTGAATATTAAATAAGTTAGGACAAGAATAACAGACAAAAAATCTTGTATTTCAATGACATTGCTTGATCTTCTTATGAGAACAAAGGCTAAATTATTTATTAAAAAAAAAAATTAAAAAGAAGGGGGAAAAAAAAAAAAAACAAAAAGAGGGGGCCACTATCTACAGGAATGGGCTGCTTCATAGGCTTCTTGTAAAGAAAAGAATTCTCTGGAAACTAACAGTACTTCAAAGAAGCTTAGAGCGAGTAAAGAAGACTCTGTTTGAAAACTGTATATTGATTATGAAGAATGAGTTTACATAAATAACTACTCTTCCTTTATATACAAAACCAGAGAAAGCAAAGAAGCGGGAAAATTAGGAATTCCCTAACTAATTTCCAAACTAATTACACTGTGTAACTGCTTAAGGCTTCAACCAATAGATGAGTGACAACTGGCTCTTTGAGTAACTGAATCTGCCTTGCTTCTTCTAACGTGTGAGCCATGTGGGCTGCGTGTCTTCATTAAACTAAACGCTGCCGTTTCCTTCACTGCCTTATTTCTAACTGCAAGGCTACTTGGTGTCGTTTTCTTCTCATCTTGTTCAGCCTTTTGTCGTTTAACCTCTGAATACCTTGCTGCTGTGTTACTTCAACACTTCTCTAGAGGCCCAACTAAAACGGCAGTGAGAGAATCTCTTGTTATATTTGTAGTGTTAGAGATATATATTAGACATATTAGCCCAATGTAATAGGCCCAAGCCCATTCCTGCTTGTACTAATAGTCTAGGGTTTAGTCGCCTATATATACTCATATTATGGTTCATTATAACACAGGTTATTGTACTACACTCCTACACAATAAAGATGTAGCCCTTAAGGGATTCCTCCGTAGATGTAGGCCGTCAAGGCTGAACCATGTAACTCTCGTGTTCTTGATATTCCTATTCTATGCTTTCTCTTCCGCATCCACTCTAGCATACACAACATGGTATAACATATTGCGTTTGATAATATTCTCCATTTAACATGGTATCAGAGCTAATATTCAACATGTAGCAACTATAACAACTGGTCTCCGAGCATAGCTTCATTGAAGCAAGGACTAATGGGAAAATCATTTTTTTTTTTTTTTTTTTTCAATGGGAAAAGACGGTAATAAAAAGAGGCATAACAGAATGGTTCAGAAAGTGTTTTACTCAATATAGTAAATACTTAATACAGTTATTACCAATAATATGCTATAACAAACCACCTTAGAAAGGTGCAATTCATACTTTCTATGATCAGAAACAAAAACAAAAGTACAGCGAAAATATTTGAATGCAGGTTGTCTTCTGGACAAAACTTTGCTTCCAGACAACATTTAGAGTGTTGGTTGTGTTCTAGAAAATGCCATGAAAAATATATTTTTTACTATTTTCTCATCTCTCAAGAACATATATAATAAAAATAAGAAATTTTTAGATTAAAAAAAAAAAAAATCGTGATCGTTATTGGTGGAGGCAGTGGCCAGTGGCCACCTATCACCTACGGTAGTTGGCCACTGGAGACTGGGGACATTAGTGGGGGTAGTGATTGGGTGGCAGACATGTGAGGTGTGGTATGGGGGGTGGAGGTTTGGTTGATAAGTTTTGAGTGAGATAGAAAATAGTTAACGGAAAATTAAACATTAAACCAATTTTCGTTATAAGTGCTTTTATTTTACAATCAATCGGAAAACAATTTCCGGTTGATCAACATTTTTTGTCGCCTCCAAACACTTGTAAATGCAGAAAATATTTTCCAGAAATCAATTTCCATAAAACCAAACACAGCCTTACACTTAAATCTATAATCTATTGGTATTTTGCACTTAAAGTTACTTTTGAGCTAGGCTTATTTGATCTATAATCTATTGGTAATTTTTGGTATTTTGCTATCTTGAAATTGAATAATTGAGCTAGTGGTCTATTTACATGTATATATGTTGTGTTCTTCCTTTTCGATTTTCAGTGTTTTTGGTCATTGGGAGCTTTTATTTGCTTGCAAATTGGGGTGGCCTGTTTGGGTACATTGTAGTGTCACCAGCTGTGAATTTCTCTTTACATTCATTTTGTTCGATTTGAATTTCTATTATAAATTTTTTTGATTTTATGTTCAATTCAAATTTCATATTATGAATTAGGAGTCCATGTCAACTTGTCCTCGTCTTGGCTAGAGATACAGTTGATTCCATGTGCATTAAAATTTGTAAAAGTTTGCTTCAATAATTTTTCTTCTAAAACGTTGTTTTACAATTGTTATAGATTCAATGAGCTTGGGATTCATGCTTTGCAATTTTTATAATCATGATTGTAATAGGTTCTCCTTCCCAAAGGGCATAGTCAGGAATAATTACTTAGAGGGACTTGATTGTAGTAGAGATATACTAAATATAATAAAGTTTTAATTAATAAAGTTTTACCTCAAACATAATATTTTCTCTTCCTATCTTTAATTTCTCATAGACTTATTAAACACAATATTTTTGTTTTACAGGTCTTTGATTCATCCCGAGATTATAATTCTTGTTTCCCACAAAAGGAAATTCCACATTGGTTCAACATTCAGAGTGGTGAGACCCACGTGAGATTCTGTCTTACTCGAAAATTGTATAATAACACTACTTGGATGGGAGTTGCTCTATGTGCTCTTTTTTCAGTTGCAAAGGATTAGCTAATGTCAATGACATTATGGATTCAAAAACTTCTTTCAAACTTATCTGTCAGTTGAAAGCAAGTAATGGGCCCAATGATCTGAGTGTGAAACCTCGCTATATCTATTGGCCAACTAAAGAAGATCTCACGATGTCACTGCAAGGTGGATCCATTTGGCTATCGTATATACCGCGTGGATCGTTTCCTGATTGGCTATATGATTGTACCTGCATTAAGGTTTCATTCGAGACAAATTTCCATGGCTTGAAGGTGCAGAAGTGTGGCCTTCGTCTCTTGTACCAGCATTTCGAGGTAAATTTCAAGAAAATAATCAGGGACTGCATGAAGTCCATGACTGATTCTTCGAGTTTCCTTAATCAAATGAAGATTAAGAATGTTAAATATTAGCTCTGATACCATGTTAAATGGACAATATTATCAAATGCAATGTGTTATACCATGTTGTGTATGCTAGAGTGGATGCGGAAGAGGAAGCATAGAATAGGAACATCAAGAACACGAGGGTTACGTGGTTCAGCCTTGACAGCCTACATCCACGGAGGAATCCCTTAAGGGCTACATCTTTATTGTATAGGAGTGTAATACAATAACCTGTGTTACAATGAACCCTAACATGAGTATATATAGGCGACTAAACCCTAGACTACTAGGACAAGCAGGAGTGGGCTTGGGCCTATTACATTGGGCTAATATGATTAATATATATCTCTAACACCCCCCCCTCAAACTCAAGGCGGAAGCTCGATGAAGGCTTGAGATTGGATAAGCATGAGAAGATCACTTGGAGATGCCTTGAAGAATACCTTTGAAGAAACCACAATGAAGAATGTGCCAATTGACCAATTTAGGAGTTTCAAATGAAGAAACGGAGTCCAAAATCGGAATCTACGCGAAAAACTGAACAAGATAAGCCCTTTCAAAAATTTTGACTTTTGGTCAAAGGTCAACGCAAAAAGTCAAAGTCAACTGGTCCAGGGTCAAAGTCAACGGATACTGGTCCGGGTCGGTTCCGGGTTTTCGGGTCGGGTCACGGATCGGGCAGCAGAGCCGCTGACGTCATCTTATGACGTGTCGCTGACGTGGACTAGGGCTGATGTGGCAACGGTTTGCGTGGCGCTGACGTGTCAAGATGACGTCATCATATGACGTCAGCAGGACTGCTCGGCGCGTGGAAGGCGCGTGTCAGCGTATACCGGCGCGTGGTGGCGAGACAGAAACCTTGGCGGCGCGTGTAAGCGCGTGTGGCTTCAGATGTGGACCGGAATTTCAGGTTTCATAGATCGGCGGACGAGGAGGCCGTAGGGGCGGCGCGTGTACCAATAAGACGATCTGAAATTCAGGAATCTGAGGCGGCGCGTGGGGGAGTTTCGGAGCTGTTGGCGGCGCGTGGTGGCGCGTGTAGCTTCTTTTGGTGGCCGAATTCCTGGGTTTTGGTCGCGGGAGGTCGTGGATCACGTCTGTGGTGTTGGTTTCATTAGGCGAGGCTTGGATTTGCATAGATCTAAGAAGTTGAGTCACGGCTTTGCTTGAGGTTGTGGATCTTGAACACAGCACTGAGCCACGGTGGCTGCAAGATGCCGCCATGGAGTCTAGATTCAGCAGAGAAGCATGTGTGACTTCTAATGGTGGTGTGCATATGAGAATCTTCTTTGATTGTTAGAGATATTGTTTGATGCCAAGAACGAAGTTTGGCTCTGATACCATGTTAAATATTAGCTCTGATACCATGTTAAATGGACAATATTATCAAACGCAATGTGTTATACCATGTTGTGTATGTTAGAGTGGATGCGGAAGAGGAAGTATAGAATAGGAACATCAAGAACACGAGGGTTACGTGGTTCAGCCTTGACGGCCTACATCCACGGAGGAATCCCTTAAGGGCTACATCTTTATTGTATAGGAGTGTAGTACAATAACCTGTGTTACAATGAACCCTAACATGAGTATATATAGGCGACTAAACCCTAGACTACTAGGACAAGCAGGAGTGGGCTTGGGCCTATTACATTGGGCTAATATGATTAATATATATCTCTAACAAGGAATAGAAATAGAAAAATGAGGTCTTGGATTGAGAGTCAACTTGGTGAAATTTACCCCCATCATAAGGATCAACGCTGCCAAAGCAACCTACTGGTAATTAATAACTATGATTATTTGCTGTCTTAAACATAATTTTCCATCTCCCTCTCTTTAATTTTTCTCAGCTCATTAAACACAATATTTCTGTTTCACAGGGGTTTGATCGATGCCTTTTGTATGATCCCCATTTTCCTCCAAGTGAAATTTTGGAGTGGTTCAACTGCAAGCCCTCTGACTACTAGGACAAATATATAGGCGACTAAGCCCTCTGACTACTAGGACAAATATTGGTACTGCAAGCCCTCTCATTGGCTATCAACTGACTAAAGAAAATCTCCAAATGTTAAAGCAAGGTACCAGATTTATTTGGCTGTCCTATATACCACGTGGGTCGCTTCGAAATTGTCCAAATCAATGCAGCTACATTAAGGCTTCAATTACAGCCCGGTGCCCAGGCTTGAAGGTGGAGCAAAGTGGCTTTCGTCTCGTGTACAATCATGACGAGGACGAGTTGAAGCAAACAATTGGTGACAGCATGAAATCCTCGTCTGATGATTCGGATCTCATCCCTCAATTGACAACAGATAATGGAGATAGAGATAAGCAAAAGCTTGATGAAGAAGGAACATCTAGTAAAACCTCCAACTCTAGGGAGGAGTCTAATTTTGAAAGTCTGAGGGGATCCATTGATCATAAAGACAAGGGCAAGGGAGTTCTAGACGAATAGTCACTCTAATTTCCTTCTGAAGTTACAGGTAACTGGTAAGTCATCCCCCTCTAATTTTCAATTTTTAGCTTATACAAAAGAACTAGTAATCTTTACTGCACAAATAAATCAGATGGAAAATATTTTTTTAATCATGATATAGGACTTTGATAGGGTGATGAGTTCCTTGGACTGACAATTATAGTGCAATCTATTTATTTCTTATTGTTTAAGTAATTAAGTGGTTATAATGGCTTAACTTGGAATTACCTCAACACTATTTTTTTTAATAAATCATATTTTAAACAATATGGAATAGCAGTAATATTAAACTGATCATACTTTTTAAAAAATTTTCAATTTAAATCCTATACTTTTTCAAAACGTTTCGAATAAAACTTTCCATTAATTTCCCTGACATTATTGACAAAATTGACGTCGTTTTAAATTTGTTTTACAATTGGCCAAAATTTCAAAAGTGGCATATCTTTTTCAGTATATATCTCTTCTTTTTTTTTTTTTTTTTTTTTTTTCAAGTATTGAAATGAGAAAGAGTGGACTTTTGAGAATTACTGCTAGTCAAGTCTAAATGCTCCTGACATAGAAAATACACCATACGCTGACCCCAATTAGCAAGAAACTGTCCTAACTTATCAAAAAAAAAAAAAAAAAA
Organism: Quercus suber; assembly: GCF_002906115.3. Taxonomy (NCBI): domain Eukaryota; kingdom Viridiplantae; phylum Streptophyta; class Magnoliopsida; order Fagales; family Fagaceae; genus Quercus; species Quercus suber. The sequence goes on from NW_027070138.1 coordinate 157,015, forward strand.
ACTGTCCTAACACTATTCATGGAATAATAAAGCTGACTCAAACCAAAGACTTGTGTTTGATTTTGTACAACTTTTTTTAGCTTTACACTATTTAGAAAATCACATCAATTAAATTTAGTAGATAAAAGGGTATCACGGTGCTTTTATTTTATTTTTTTAAATGATTAGTTTACGTCGTACATTTTAAGTAAGATTTACGTTATAGATTAAAAACAAATGTATAAAATATTATATATTTTTAACAATTTTGAAAATTGATTTATTTGCTCAATTTATTTTAAAGAATCAAAGTATATGTTGAAAACTTATGTGTTTAGATTAATCTCTTATGTGGTTATATTTGTTTCTTTATTTTAATGCTATGAAATATACACTTATAGTTAATTGAAACTATAAAGAATCTTGAGAGTGATAATGATATGAAATATATAATTGTACTTTATGTTTGTATTAGATTTTGTATATGACAATTATAGTTGTTACAACTATTTATTTATTTTGTTATTAATATCAATTAAAAAAAGTCTTCATTGTTTTAAAATTTATCTTTTAATTTTGCCTTCCTAAACTAAAATCTTAGCTCTCCCATTGTCTATTGGTGTATGATAAATAAGTTCATCATGAAACAAGTATTGTTTGTTTGTTTGGACCCCTTAAAACATATTTTTAATCAAATATATCAGCCAAGTGATTATTTAGATTAATTATGAGATTTATGTTAAACAGTGAAAGATCATATCATGCACAGCAACAGACAAATAAATAAGACAACGATATGTATGCCCCCTAAACGTTTTTGCGGGCTTGGGCCTGTTTAAAATTCTGCAGAAATTCTTTTTCTGGGATTTTCGATCGATCAAGAGCAATCAAATAGCAATTGAGAGAACTAGATTTATTTCACTTTTTCACCCTGAAATTGAGTTATTTTGTCTTGGACTTGAATGTATGGTATTCTAACTCAATGAGACTTAGTTTTTGTCATGGTTTGCCAATACTACAAACTCAAATCCTAACAGATATGACAAGTTTAAATCCTTTTTTATGTAAAAAAAACAACTAATCATGGCATCTTCATTGCAAAAGGAAAAGAAAAAGAAAAAGATTATCCCCAAGAAATGAATGATAATGGTGAATATTGTGAATTGGTGGTTTACTTGGCACATACAAAGGGTTTTTTTTTTTTAATGTGCAGGTTGCACAACATGATATTTATTTTAGAAGGATGCACAAAAATAGTTATTGAATTTTTTTTGATGTTGTAACCATTTTTATAATATGATTTTTGTCAATAATATGATTTCTACTTTTAATTCTTTTGGTTAAATGGTTTGTTAGGATTTTGCATATGATAAATGCAATGAATCAATTTGATTATATATATATATATATATATATATATATATATATGAGTTAGGGAAGGGGAGGTAGGATTCAAGCCACACATATGGTGCACCACAAAATATATATAATTACTATTGAGTTATCACTTGAAGTCTAAATCAATTTGGAAAAGAAGAAAATCTGTATTATAAAGTATTGATTGACTGACTTATTTTTCTTAAAAAAAAATGTGATGGACTTATTTGGAAAGTAAATTTATAGAAGGCTTAGATCTTATAAAAATATTGTAAACCTCATTGGCCATTTTTAGGAGAAAAATGCCTCATTTATGCTTCTTCATAAAGGTTTTGGCCATTTAAACTCTCAACTAAAGAACTCATTCATATCTTATCAAAAAAAAAAGAAAAAAAAAAAGAACTCATTCATAAGTTTAAAATTAAACGAGATTTTTATAATTTATTTAGAAGAAGACTAAACCAAATCTCTAATGATCAAATAAACATAAATAGAAATAAAGATAAATTTAATTCCTGTCACATGCATAAAGGAATTTCGTAAATTAATGAAATATGCAATTAGTTGAGCCAATATATAACGAACATATAATCACTAGCTAACTAGTGCTGGCAAATCAGTTCAAATACCATCTGAAAAGATTGAGTTATAAGTTATAGCAGTCAAAGACTCAAAAGGAACATAGACATATGTAATTTTTGTAACACCATCCAAAAAAAAAAAAAAAAGGGAAATGTTTGTAAGGAATCCAAGGATAGCATAATATATTGAATTTAAATATTCTCAAAGAATCAGCTACACTCGTACACAACTTGAATACTCCTCCCCTTGGGAAGTTGGGATTAAAACTCGCTCATCCAAAAATCCAAAATTAAAAAAAAAAAAATATATATATATATATATATATATATATATATAGAGAGAGAGAGAGAGAGAGAGAGAGAGAGAGAGAGAGAGAGAGAGAAAGAAGAGAAGATGAAACTATGTAAAGGACAGCCCCTGTTTTGTATCTTGGAAGGCTGGTTTCAATAAAGTTTTTTCTATCAAATAATAATAATAATAAGTAAAAATAAAAAACACAGTCAATAAAAGTAAATTATTTTATAAACCTTTTTGACAAATAAGTGAAAAAGTAAAAGAAAAAGACAAAAAGCAACTTAGATTGTCCGTTTAGATACAATTTATTTTTGCTGAAATTAAAAATTGAAAATTTTATAGTAAAATTATTTTTAAATGTATAAATAGTGTCGTGAGACCTGTAAACAATGTATAAACAGTATATTTTGTCTCTTGCACAATGAATCTATGTGCATAAACAGTGCAGTTATTATTCATTCATGCAGGGAAAAAAAAAAATATCGCAGAAAAGCGCAAAGTAGGAAAACGTGAACCCAAAGACTCACTTAGGGCTTGTAGACTTAGAGCATTCCCATCAATCTTTGCATAGTTGTTTATAAATGTGCAAAATAGAAAAAGTCATCACTTTTATACAATCTGAGTAAAAAAAACACCCACATCAGTGGGTGTATAGTTGTTTATATTTATAAATTGCTACAGTACCCGTGTAAACATACACGGGTACTGTAGCATGTTTATATCATTTTTTCATTTTTTTCTCTCTCATCTGTGTAACTGCCTCTCAGCTCCCTCTCTCTCTCTCTCGGCAACAACTCTCCCTTTCTCTCATCTCATCCATTTTTCTTCCTCTAGCTTCCGCCGATTGCCATCGCCGCTGATGAGAACGAGGTCGAGCAAGCCAAGTTGCCGGATAGGTCCATCGCCTACAACATGAACGGAGTTCTCCAACGGGTCTGTCGCCTAGAAGATCATGGGTTTTGATCCATTTTTGGTTGAGCTTGAGGCCGGAGGCCATCGCGAGGAGGTGGCGGTGCTGCGAGGCACTTTGGTTGAGGCCGGCAACTGGGTTTTGATCCATTTTTTCTAGTTTTTTGGTTGATTGTGGGTGTGGGTTTTGATCCATTTTTTCTGGTTTTTTGGTTGATTGTAGGTGTGGGTTTTGATCCATTTTTGGTTGAGCTTAAGGTCGGCGCCATGGCGAGGAGGTGGCAGTGCTGCGAGGCACTTTGGTTGAGGCCGGTGACTGGGTTTCGATCCATTTTTTCTGGTTTTTTGTTGATTGTGGGTGTGGCTCAATGGGTTTTGATCTTGATCGGCTTGGCTTGAGTGGGTTTTCCTTTTGATGATGCTGGTTGGGTGGTGATGATGGTGGCTCGGTGGTGATGATGGTGGTGATGGTGGCGGTGGGTCTGTGAGAGAGAGAGGGGCAATGAAGGAGTGAGTAATAAAAAATGTAAAATAATGAATATTTTATTGAATAAATGTGTAGAATAGATAAACTGATGTGTGTGTTTTGTAAAATTGGATGTGTAAAATAGAAAAAGTAGGTTTTTCCGTGTAAAATAGACAGAAAATTTACACAGACTGATGCAAATGCAGGAAAATAATTTGGTGATCTGTGAGCAATAGTTCCACTCTCTTTTTCAATTTTCTTTCAGTTAAATATGACAGCTTTAAGCCTACGGCAGTCCTGTTCCTAACTTGTTTCCAAGCAATTGTCGTAGAATGATCACATGCTGCATCCTTTAGAAAAACTTTTTCCTTTTTCAATTTTCTTTTGTTAAAGATGACAGCTTCAAGCCTACGGGCTACGGCAATTCTGTTCTTACTTCTTAACTTGTTTCCAAGCAATTGTCAGAGACTCACATGCTTGCGTCTTTTAGAAAACTTTACTTTTAAAGGAGAGTTCACATTGAAGCTTTTAGAAGCTAAATTGTCATTCTTTAAAAAAATAGCTATGGTTTTTCTTAAAAAAAAAAAAAAAAAAGCTATAGTAAATCGAGGGGATTAAAGCAAACCCCATAGATTGAATTCGAAATCTATTTTATTGAATAATAATTATTACATACATTCGTTAAATGCATCATCCTTTTCATGATATATGTGTTTTGTATACGAATTCAACAACAATTGCATATCTATATATTTCCAAGATTTATTATAATTAAGGTTATAAACAAATTTTCATTGTTTAAATTGAAAAATATATCACATAAAAAAAAAAAAAAAAACTTAAAATGCATTAAGTTTTACTAGAATTTACTTCAGTCTTTTAACTTTGCTTTTATTCATTTCAATCCTTTAAATGTCAAATTTATTTAATTAAAATCTCTTCATCAAATTTTGTTAAATGTTATAGTTAATTGTACGAATTTTAATTTTTTATTCAAATTAAAAAAAACAATTATGATTAAAAATATTTCCAAAAAGTGAGAGAGAGACCTTAATTGAATACTTCAAACTTAAAGGATTGAACGAATTCTCTTGGCACTTCCTTATACAAAAAGTGCTTGAGGTCTAGGAGGAAAATGGTAAATTTTGTATTTAAACCTTAAAAAAATTGAAAAATACAAATTAACCATAATTCAGGATGGTTTGTACAATTAATCTATTTGTTATTTTTTATAGGATTAATCCAATTTGTTATGTGACAGACTCATAATGTACCTATTACTGGTCCACGTTGAATTATTGCTTTCAAGATATATAATATATATGAGAGAGAGAGAGAGAGAGAGAGAGAGAGAGATAAGTTGATATGGCTTTTGCAAAAGCATTTGATACTATATGTTTCTTTTGCCAGCCAAGTCAACAAACCTGTCATTCTTTGGAAAACTTTTTATTTTTTATTTATTTTTTTTACTGAACTTCTTTGAAAACTTTTTTTTTTTTTTGAAAACTCCTTTGGAAAACTACATATAAAAACAAATTAATAGTAGGTGAATATAGCAAGTCATGTTAGGGACACAATGGCCCCACACGTAGAAAACTAAATAAAATTTTAATGTCGACAAATTGGGTTCAAATTCTGCTTTTATTAAAAATCTATTGGTGTATGATAATTATAAATATGTTTAACATAAAATAGATCTGACAAGTTCAAATCTTATCTACAGTAGGGAAAAAAAATTATCCCAAAGATATGGATGATAATGGTGAATACCATGAATTATTGGTAGTTTACTTGGCACATACAAAGACTTCTTTCTTTTTTTTTTTCTTTTCATTTTTTATAGTGCATGTTGCACAAATGATATTTATTTTAGAAGGATGCAAAAAAACATTTATTGAATTTTTTGATGTTGTAACCATTTTTATAATATGATTTTTGTCAATAATGTGATTTTTTATTTTAATTCTTTTGGCTAAATGGTTTGTTAGGATTTTTGCATATGATAAATGCAATGAATCAATTTGATTATATATATTGTATACCATTGAGTTATCACTTGAACTCTAAATCAATTTGAAATTATAGTAATAGAAAAGAAGAATATTTGTATTATAAAGTATTGAGTGACGGACTTATTTGAAAAATAAATTTATAAGATGGCTTAGAGCGCTAGCATTAAATGTGCTAGATGATATATTTTAGCATTTAGTATATTAAACATAAAACAACACCCCTACTTTAGATCTCCCCAATGCCAAAAAAAAAAAATTTAGCATTTGGCATGGTACACTTCTATACTCCAAAGAAGTGTACGGTATCATGTGCTATAATTATTTTACTCTTTCTTTTCCTTTTCTCTCTCCTCTCACATGTCATGCTTCTCATTTTTGTGGTTGAATTTTTTTTTTTTTTTTTTCTTTTTTCGTGTGTTCTTCTTTGGAGTGTTTTTCTTTTTTAATAAAAAGTTGATTTTATTTTAGTTATTTTAATTGTGATGTGTTAAAAGTAAGAGATGTCATGTAGTTGAATTGTAAAATGATGTATTAAAATAGATAAAGTAACTTTTTAAAGTGTCAAAATAATATTCTTTTAGCATAACTTATGCCAATACTCTTAGATCTTATAAAAATGTTATAAACCTTATTGGTCATTTTTAGGAGAAAATGCCTCATCTATGCTTCTTCATAAAGGATCTTTGCACTTGGAGCAATGACGCAGCTAATGAGGTTCTAACCGAGGCTCGTCTATTGCTGGTTGAAAACTATTAAGGTTTTGGTAATTCAAACTCTCAATTAAAGAACTTATTTATAAGGTTTTGGTAATTTAATCACATTATGAGAATCACATTTGCCATTAACTACAACAAAAAAATAAAATAAAATAAAAAATAAGGAAAGCAGTCCTCCATAATTAACTATCCAAAATAACTTTACGAAGGAGTGATGTGAGAATAAAGAACACGGTAGTGAGGTACGATATATTGAAATTGCGTATAAGTATATTTATCTTTCTTGTTCTTGTTAAAATATATCATCATTTACTTAATCATCTGAGAATTGGTGGCAATTAATAAAAAAAATACAGCAAATAGTTGATTTTAATTAGCCAAATTATCAACATGTTTAATAAGATCAATTACGCAATGTATTTTGTTGGTTTTTAGATCCTTGTTAAAACACCTGTTAACCAGTTTTAAGCCCAATTTGTTAATTTGATTAATTATGTACCGCCCTTGATTAATGAGACAATTACCAATATTATGTAACAAATAAACACATTAGAGAAGAAGAGTACATAGCAATATGGTAACCTAGGGAAAACCAATGAAATATAAATTCCAAAGTGATTCAACCTAACAATCCAAAGGCACAACCGTTGCATCTAGAAACCTAGGGCATGAAACCCAAGGCTTGGGTCATCATGGGCTGAAAAACGAGCTTGATTAGTCAGCTGGAGTCGAGATTTAATGAAGCTTGATTGATCGAGCTGCAATGTCCAATACCATATTGGCATTCCTTTTATCTTTCTTTTTGCATCTGTTCTTGTCCGCGTTAATCGTGCAAATGCAACCAACTTTTTCTTCAAATTCCATTAATGATATGCAAAATCCTAACAAATAAGATTAGAAGTAAAAATAAACTTATGCAACCAACTTATTCTTCAAATTCCATTAATGATATGCAAAATCCTAACAAATAGGATTAGAAGTAAAACAAACTTAGTGACAAAATTCCAGTGGTGGCTTCAGGATTTTTCTTCTAGGGGGGTCAATAGTGTTGAAGCTATAAATTTGTTGTAGGAGGAGTACAAATAAAATGATTATTTATTATTATTATTATTTTTTTGTNTTATAGCCTGCCTTGAGTTCTCAATAATTGAGTATAAAGTTATGATTCTTCCCTATCATGTCAACTTTCATCCTTTTTACAGTCCAAGATCATAAGAAAAGTAGATAAACAAACGTAAGTAATAAAGAACAATCATACATGAAATTATATAGGTAATTAACGAACCCCAAATGTCTCTTATAACTTGCCAAAAAGAACTACGCGTTACAACCAAGAACATCCTTGAAAGGATTTAAAAAAAAAAAGAGATAAAAAGGACACTAAAAGGAATTTGATTACAAGCAACTATTTGGTTAACTTTATTTGGAGCTTGGGGGGCTTTTGCCAGCTACCTCATGAGGAACGTCCTTTTCCTGCACCGTGGGAGCGTCTCCAGCAGGCAGGGTAGTTGAGGCTAAGGCCTGTTCAAAAGTGTGAGAGGCCGCTCCGTCTTGGGCCCTGCTACTTCTTTGGCCGAGGATGGATCCTTTACTTTTTCAAGCACTGGTAATTGCTCCTGCTGACTGAGTGTGGGAGGAGCCTGAGTCTGAACTTCCTTGGGTGGCTCAGCAACAATAAAAGATACCTCCCTTGTGGGGTAGAGGGAGTGGAGGCCCGAATAGCTGGAGAGAAGTAGATATTTTCAGGTTTCCTCAACTCTGAAGAGGATTCAACTCCAGCTCGGTCGAGAGCCTCTTGCCAGGTCAAGGCACAGTATTCCCGGCACACGACGGGCACCTCAGCTCGGAAAGTGTTCTCTGTCTCGGCAACGCCCACATTGTAACCATGCTGCTCAGTGACATCTTTTCTTTTTCGGCCTCAGCTTTGGCTTTTTCAGCCTGATCTCTGAGCTTCTGGACTTCTTCCAGTTGTTTCTGCAGAGTCAGCACATGTTCCTTAGAGGCTGCTAACTGGGCATTGGCGTCACGCAGAAGCCGCCCTTGGTTCTCGGCCTGTCTTTGGAACCCTCCAGAGCCGAATCAGCACTCTTCCGAGCATTTTCCTCGTTAATAACTTCTTCTTCAACTGCACAATGTTTTGCTCGGAAGCATTCAATGTTGTACTGCTGTTATCTTTTTCTTCTCTCCTCGTCCATTTGATTGTAGTAGGACTCAGCTATTTCCTCCAGCCTGAAGGTGGCTTGAACGGCCTAGAGAAAAAGGAGTTAGAATACGTAACAAAATAGATAAAACTAAAAAAATAAAAAATAATAAAATAAAGATAATAATAAAATGTAACAGTAAAAGCGTTGTACCATGCCTAAATATCTTTTGGTATTTTGAAAGACCTCGTCCCTCTTGATCGCTCTCAGCTCAGCCATGTCCCTGGGAAGAAGAAGTGTTTCCTCTAATGCTGTGGCAACTCGGCATCCAAGTCCGCCACTAAAGTCCCTAATTAAAGCATCCTCCCTCAGAGGCCTTTTATCGAGCATAGGGGTTGGGAGCCAAGCCTCGGGATCCGAGGACTGAGTTGTTGTTTTATCCACCCCTCGTTGTGACCCATGACTTGTTTTCTACTGCTTCGCAGCCCTTTGGTCCTCACCCTCACTGGTAGTGTGAGTCCTCCCTGCGTCCGTCACTTCTTTGCCCTTCGGCTCTCTCCTCCTCTTTGGATCACTGGGCTCAGTCACAGTTGGTTGGGATGACGGAGGAGGCGGAAGGGGGAGAGATGGAGGGTTGACCTGAACTTGCTTTTCCGTCACCTTGCCAGGTTGGCCTTCAATTACTTCTTTCAAACTCCTCTGACTTCTCATTTGGATAACCATTTTCTTAGAAGTCACCTCAGGAGATTGGGGTTGATCAAAAACTTCAAATTCGTCGGCAGAATCAGGCAACTCTATAAGCCCTCCTGGGGTGTCTTCTTCTTCTTCTTCTTCTTCTTCTTCTTCCTCTTCCTCTTTTTCTTCTTCTCCTTCGGCTCTTTTTCTTTTTCTTCTTCTTCTCTCACTTTTTGGGGAACGGAGCGTGATGATGAAGCTCCTATAGAAATAGTGGCCTCAAGCGATGGTTCAGTAAAGAGCTCACCTTCAGGAATAGGGGTGCCCTCAGGAACAATGAATCCCTCAAAGGCTACACTGATACAATGGAGCCAAGGATCTTTTGCCTTTATCACGTACTTGGGAACCTGAAAGGCTGTGGACGCAGGTTTGTACTTGAGTATTAAGTGCGCTGCTCTTAATTGGTCGTCGGAGGGATTCACATACACCTCAGACCGCAGAATTCTATCTAGGCTCTCCCTGTTGATCAGCCTAATATTGCGTCTAGTGGCGCGCTTGTCTGCAAAGTAATTAAAACATAAAAGGAAATTTCCATTAGAAATAAAAACTACTTCAATTAAAAATTAATCTGACTTATCAGGGACGTACATCCTAGGAACCCCACCTGGTTGTCCCTCTTCAGTCGGGCAAGGCAAACCATCGTGCCACTCCTCGGAAAAAATAAGGAAATCGTCTTTAAAACCCTTGTTTAAGGTAGGGAGGCACTGGATCAATCTTACTGCAGGGTACCTAGACTTAAGGTAATATCCCTGATCCTTCAAATGATTGAGATTATATATCCAGTTCACATCGTGATGGGTCAAACCTAAATTGTATAAGGCATTTAAAGCCTCTATGCTCCCAAGCACCCTGAACATATTCGAGGCGCACTGCGTGGGAGATAACTTAAAGAACCTAAGATAATTTCTCGTCAGACTACCCATTGGATAGTCATCCCTCCCTCGACAAAAGTTACCATGGGGATAACTACCTCCCCCGTTTTTCTTTCGCGCAACCAAGTTTGGGGGAAGCGTATCTCATACCCACTGTTGAGGGAATCCTATACTTAGCCCTAAATGATTCTATTTGTTCCTCAGAATCAACTAGATACTTAAATCTACCCATTTTCTAACAGTAACAGAGAAAAACTGATACAGAAGATGGAAAACTAGGGAGGGTTAAGGAAACTTACAGGTTTAGAAAATAAGCTCCTCGGACGGGCTCTTAGTATTTATGAGAGCGTGGAGTAATGAGAGAAAGACAGATTCAATGAATACGTGCTGAGAGGGAGTAATTTGTAACTGAAGAAAGATTTGATTTGAAAGGCACTTTATAAGGGCACAGAAAGTGGGAGCGGGAAAAACCCCGCCCATAAATGCAAAGGATCCCCCACCGTTAGATTTGCATCAGATCGTTGAACGTATGGGACAACAGAGCAGTTATCATTTAATAATGGCGTGCTCATGACGCCGAAACGTCAGGAGCGTGCCTTGGGCAAACAAAAAGACATTCTGAAAGCGGGGGAACCTACGAAATAAATGAGGGCTGGATATCAAAATCTCCCTTTTTCCCGAGGTGGCAAAAAGCAAGATTTTGAGGGGTTCGCGGCTAGTTATATTAAACCCACAATCGGCTCAATCACCTAGATTTTTTTGAACCTTCAAACCCAATACTTTCTTTTGACAATTCGATAATTACAATGGAGAAGAGGGATTTAATTCAAAAAAAAAAAAAAAAAAAAAAAAGGACTTGACTAGCAGTAGCAATAAAATTTAATATATGTTATAAACACAAATTATCTTATAATATTTTACAAATTATTTTACACTATTTTTATAAACCGCTAATATAATTTTAGCATTTTTTAAATAATTATTGTAAGTAAAAATGTAGTGTTAATAATTGGCTCAAATTAAAATTAGTAAAAATTTGTCATATCAATAATTTATAAAAATATTATAAAATAGTTTATAATGGCAGCATTACTCATAAAATTTTTCAGATGCCCCCCCCCCCCCACCCCCACCTAGTATTTCTTTATATATATATTTTTCCCATTTTTCAGAATTAAGTTTTCCAAATAATTACTCTAAAAAAAAAAGGAAAGTTTTCCAAAGAATGACAGGTTCGTTGACTTGGCTAGTGAAAGAAACATAAAGTATCAAATACTTTTGCAAAAGCCATCAACTTGTCTTGAAAGCAATAATTCAAGGTGGACTAGTAATAGACTTTGTGAGTCTGTCACATAACAAATTGGATTAATCCTATAAAAAAAAATAACAAATAGGATTAATTGTAGAAACCATCCTGAATTAGGGGTATTTGTATTTTTCAAAAATTTTATGTGATGTATTTTTCAATTTAAATAATGAAAACTGACAATTTTAACCATAGTTATAATAAACCTCAGAAATATATTGATATGTAATTGTTGTTGTGTCAAAACACACTTCATGAAAAAGACGATGCATTTAACGAATGTATGTAATAATTATTGTTTAATAAAAGAGACTTTGAATCAATCAATATGATCTACTTTAGTCCCCCCAATTTACTATAGTTTTTTATTTTATTTTTTATTTTTATTTTTTAAATAAGGAAAAACCATAGCTCTTTTATTCATTCAAATGTATATTGCATCTTGTGTGTTCTAGTTAACTCAACTGGTAAAGTGTCTGATAATTAAATAAGAGATCTAGAGTTCAATTTCTGTCTACACCAAAAACCAATTTGTATCTTGATCTGGTGATAAACTATCACCAGGAGTAAGCATCATGAAACGAAACTATCTCCAAAAATAAATGTATATTGCATCTCTCAATAGCCTATGTTAAACAGCTCACTTGTTTTCTACAAGTGGTGCTGATTTGGTTAAAAGAGAAGTCAGAGTAAAGATTAAAGAGTCCCATTAATGGATGTTTTTAAGTTATTTGGTTAATAAATTATTTTAGAAAAATTTTAATATCATTTTTATGAAAAATATAAAAAATTATAAAAAGAGTTAGTTATTTTTTTCTTTTCTTATAAAATGTCTCTAAAAATATTTTATAAATCATTCCTTAGAGCATTAGTATCGGAGTTCCTAACCAAAAAAAAAAATTACATTCTAAAAAGATACTTTTTCTATTTTACCATACTATTTCAAAACTCACCTAACATCTTATTTTTTATTTGAACATACAATTCATAAAATAATATAAACTACCCAATCATATAATATAAACACCATATTTCTCTCTCTCTCTCTCTCTCTCTCTCTCTCTCTCTCTCTCTCTCTCTCATCAATAACCAACTTCCACCAAAACAAAACCCAACCCAACCACCGAAACTTCACCATTCGCCACCACCACTAAAACACCAAAAACTGAACTAACCAACCACCACCATCGAAATTGAAAACCAAAAACCAAAAATCAACAACCAACAAACACCAAAACTCAGCCATCACCAAGGAAACCCAAATCAAGGCAACCATCACCGAAGCTCAAACAACCACCACCGAAATCCCAAACCATCAAGCTAAAAATGCCAATCCACTGCCACCCAAAATCACGAGAGAGAGAGAGAATAAAATAATAATTTTAAGTTTAACACCTAACAATAGTAAGTTGTAAAAGTTTTACAACTTATTGTAACAAAGTATTAAAATTGTTTAGCAATACACATTGGAATAAAGTTGGTTTTGGATATGTGTGGTTCTAAAATAACAATTTGAAGGGTTTATACACCCTATGCTTATTCTCTTAAGATATCCATTAACTTTTTCTAAGATTAAATAGAACTTATGTTTTTCTTATTTTCACATCTCCATCCACCTCAAGGAATGTACCAATTCAAGAAATGGCAACCTTCATAAATTATAATTTTTGAATGTTTAAAATCTAAAAAAATTATAACTCTACAAATTTAGGATCTGTTTGGCTGAAAGAGTTGAAAAGTAAAATGACAACAAATATTTAGTTTTATCTCAAATGTGTTTAGTTGGGAGAATGAAACAATGGAGAGATAAAAACTCGTTTGTTTGATTGAGAAGAAAAATAAGAAATCAAATTTTAAAATTGATATAAATTTATAATTATATCTATGATATAAAACAAAAAGTAGCACATTTTTTATTAAAAAAATTGTATATGAATGGTACTTCATTTATTAAAAAGAAAAAGGAACAAAAAAAAAAAGACAAGAAGTTTAAGAACCCGTTTGGTAACAGTGTTTAAATATTGTTATTCAGTTTTCAGTGTTTTGAAAATACATGTTTGAGTGTTATAGAAATACACGTCAGAAGAGTTATTGTTGTTTAAATACTGAAAACTGTTGTTTAAACAACATAGCCAAACAACTAAGGGTCCGTTTGGTAATGTTGTTCTTACATGTCTGAGTGTTATAAAAATACATGTCAGAAGAGTTATTATTGTTTAAATACTGAAAACTGTTATTTAAACAATAGTTCCAAACAACCAAGGGCCCGTTTGGTAATGTTGTTCTAGTAACGTTATTTAAGTGTTGTGGAAATACGTATAATTAAAAAAGTATTATGAAAATACATGTTGTGTTATTTAAACAACAAAAATGTTGTTTAAACAACACAACCAAACATGCCTTATTATAAAATAATAAACAACAAACAACTAACCATTGAGAAAAGAGAGGATAAGCACATAAAAAAAAACATATAAAAAAAAAAAAAACGAGGAAAGGATTAGCACGAAAGAAAAGAGAAACCGAATGAACTGAGAAAATTTCTCTCGTCTCCTAAAATATTTGCTTGGAACAAGTTAAGAACAGGATTGCCGTAGGCTTAAAGCTATCTTCTTTATCCAAAAGAAAATTTAAAAAAAAAAAATATATATATATATAATATATATATATATATATATATATATATATATAAGTCTTTCAATTGAACTTTTATGTGGTTAAAAATATCTTTATTAATAAAGAATAACTTCTTTTAAAAATAAGGTTATAAATATCAAATAACAAATTTTATTTTGAATTCAAAAAGAAAATTCTTAAAATTTAAGATTTTTTTTTCTTTATGTTCAAAAAAAGAAATAACTGTTTATCTATAAAATTTGTTATTTTTATTTGTTTTAAAAAAATATATTCTAAATTATAATATATGTAAATTATTAATCTCTAAAAAAAAATAGAAAAACGCGCGTATTCAGGGGCTAATATATATATATATATATATATACATACATATATGAAAATACAGAAGTTTGAAGGTTAGGCCTTATTTGGTAATAGTATTTAAATAATAAAAATTATTGTTTATGTTATTACACATTTTTTTAAACACACATAATTTTTAAAAATTTAAATTACAGCCCTCACCTCTGTTCATGACCAGGTTCAGAGTTTTAAGGGTCAAATCATAAATCATAATTGTGATGGAACAATTCAATTACTAGTCCTAGTGGGTCAGCTTTGAAGAAAACTTGATAGCAAATAAAAATATTGCGAATCTTTCGGCACACCTTTTATGAGTAATTCTGGTACCACACGAGTTACGGTGAGCGGAGAAATTATAATGTATCCATATATAAATACTCTTTCATTAATTATAACTCATTATGAAGATAAGTTGTAAATAAAATTATGTAATTGAGTGTGGCGCTAAAAATTTTCACCTTTTATTTCCTAAACCTTTTGAAATCATATAGATTTTGGAGAAAGCTCTTCACCCTCCCCCAAAACAAAGTTTAGAAGGATCAAATCTGAGCTGCCATTCTTTTTTCTTTTTTAATTAGACCTATTATTTTTTGAAAACTTAGGAGTATTTAGTAGAGGAGTTTGAGTAATGTTATTTGGGTATTTTTGATATACATATGAATAAAAATGTGCGTGAAAATATGTGTTAGTGTGTTTAAAATGCTTTAAAAGTTACTTGAAATAGCCTACCAAACAGGCCTTTAATTATTAAACATGAAAAAGTTAATGAATGCCCTAAGTATTTTTTTAGTAATTTTTTTTAAAATGCTCTAACAGGACCCTTATTAAAATACAATGTAGGATAAGATATGAGGTTTAATTCGTAATGTGTGTTAATTTTTTAATTTTTATGTTTTTATCCTAATTATAGAATATAGGATTTCCTTAATTCTAGGTGTTTTAAGGATTTGTTAGTTAAATTAGAGTCCTAATACAATACTATATCAATTAGGATATGTATGGGAATATAATGAGATCAAACTCATTTCACGTTTTCTTTTTATTTCAATTGGTATCAGATCGAGCTTGTAATATCATGATTCATGATATGGCAAACCACAATAACCAAAGCAACCACCTTATTGACGACGATCATGGAGTGAAATTTCTCACCGTGGCGATTTATGCTCATGATTAGTGGATTCCATGAGATTTGCAACATGCTCATCATCTTGGTTTTAGGTATATGTGTCAAAGACTGTGATCATAGCTAACAAGACTTCTTAGATATCTTAGATCCTGAAGATTATTTTGCTTATGTAAAGATCTCCGAAGATTTCAAGGTACAACTTGTATCAAGCAATGATTGATACAAGTTGAATCAAGCAAGCAAGATTGAGTACGATGCAGCAAATTGGTGGAATGATATAAAATATTTCATAATGCAAAGAGGTAAGCCTTACCTAAAATTTCCTCATGGCCAATAATGAATATATTGATGGTTAATTTTTTTTTCCTTTTCCAGTGATTATGATGACATATTGGGTCCGTTTGGATTGAATTTATTGTTGCTGAAACTGAAAACTGAAACTACTGTAATAAAATAATTTTTAAATGCGTGAATAGTATCGTGGGACTCATTTTTAATATTTTTTAGTGTGTGAACAGTGCTGTAAACAGTGATAAACAATGCGTGAACAGTAATTTTTGTCTCCTGTACAGTGAATCCATGTGATGTTACTGTTCACGTGTAGGGGGAAAAAAAAATCTTAAAACGGAAAACGCAAAATGCAAACACAACTTATGGTCATAGAGAAAAAAATATATATTTGATGAGGATTATAGTGAGAATCTCAATATCAGATTATTGAAGATTTAATTTTAGATATTATTGATGAAAAGAAATTTCAATAAAAGAAGTCAAACAAGATCAAGTTTTGACAAAAATTGAAGAGTTGGAAGCCAAACAAATTGAAGAAAGATTTTCTATTGAAGGTGATATTATAGAAGTTCTTGAAGAGGCTCAAGAGGAAAATATGGAGTTGATTGAGGAGAATTACAAAAATTATAAGTTGAATACTGTGAAGGATTAAATTGATGTTAGATATGAAGGTGAGCTCATAACTTTCAAATCTCTGGATCTCATTGACAACACATTTAAGCCTATTCACTTTTGGTAGTAACAAATTTTGATTTTGCCTTCAATCCTTTGTTGATTGATGTTGAAAATCAATTGGAGGCCAATGACATCTCAAGGATGCAAGTTTCAAAACCACAAAAACTTAAAGGGAGATTCATTCAAGTAGATGTAGAAGGGTCTAATATAGGACAAGATATGGGGTTTACTTTATATGCATCATCTGTTAATTTTTGTTTTTTTAAGTAATTTTTGTAATTTTAGGAAATAGAATTTTATTTCCTTGATTCAATGTGTTTTCAAGGGTTTGTTAGTTAATTAGAGTCTTAATATGGTACTATATCAATTATGATATGTTAAGGAACATTTTCACTTGAAAATTAAGTTTTTTTTTTTTTTTTGGTGGAACCTTTAAATAGACATTTAAGATGCAAAAAATTAAGAGTTCAAAATATCAATAAAATTTTTAGAGAGGTTTGTTCTTCTTTTTGGTAAATTCTAGATTTTAGAATTCTTTATGGTGGAGTCAAGGATCCCTTATTGATTAAAAGTTTTTGTGAAGCTAGAACAAGATCTAGCCCATTTCACGTTTCCCTTACTTTTCAAAATAAGAGAATGATACCTTGAGCTTTTTGAAACAATGGTAGAGCTCAAATTTGTTTTTTCTCCACTCAAATCATAACTCGAATTTGATCCCGAAGCTAGTGCCCTGAAAATCTTAGTGTAGTAAAAAGGCCCCAAAGAAACAAAAGCCGAACAAAAAAATGAATGAAAAAAAATTGTAAAAAAAAAAAAAATACTAGTTAAATGCTAAATACAACGTTGGAGTCATTCTCCAAAACTTCAAAGCCATAATGTGCCTGTTTTTTCCACACAAAGGCCCACACGTACAAATCAATGTGGTCGTTTTGCAGTTTGCACCACCCGCACGACATGAAATAAATGGAATGAAACTCATTAGTCTAGTCATGGCAACTTCCATGCAAAAGGGGGAAAGAGAAAAAAAAATACATTGCGTAATTCATCTTATATACCACGGTCCAGTCATGCCACAACCGCACGACACCAGATAAAAGGAATGAAACTCATCAGTTATGGCATTAGCAGCTTCCGTGTAAATGGGGAAAGGAAAAAAAAGAAAAAAAAGAAGACAATTATTTGAAGAAATGACATGACATGTGAGAAGAGAGAGAAACGAAAAAGAAAGAGTAAAATGATTATTGCACATGGTACCATACACTCCTACTAAATAGAAGTGTACTATGCCATATGCTATTTATTTTTTATTATTATTATTTTTTTTTTAGCATTTGGAAGATCAAGAGTAGGGTTTATTTATTTTTAATGTTTGATGCACTAAATACTAAAAATATATCATTTGGCACACTTAAAAGCTAGTGCTCTAAGCCATTTTATAAATTTACTTTCCAAATAAGTCAATTACTCTTTTCTTTTTTAAAAAAATGAGTCAGTCACCCAGTACTTTATAATACAAATATTTTGCTTTTCTATTACTATAATTTCAAATTGATTTAGAATTTAAGTGATAACTCAATGGTATATAATATATAATCAAATTGATTCATTGCATTTATCATATGCAAAAAATCCCAACAAACCATTTAGCCAAAAGAATTAAAATTATAAATCATATTATTGACAAAAATCATATTATAAAAATGGTTACAACATCAAAAAATTCAATAAATGTTTTTGTGCATCCCTCTATAATAAATATCATGTTGTGCAACATGCACATTATAAAAAAAGAAAAGAAAGAAGAAAGAAGTCTTTGTATGTGCCAAGTAAACTACCAATTCATGGTATTCACCATTATCATACATTTCTTTGGGATATTTTTTTTTTTCCTATTGCAGTGAAGATGCCATGATTAATTGTTTTTTTTTTTTTACATAAGATAGGATTTGAACTTGTCATATCTGTTTTATGTTAAATGTATTTATAATTATCATACACCAATAGATTTTTAATAAAAGCAGAATTTGAACCCAATTTGCCGACATTAAAGGCTCGTTTGGTTTGTGTTTTCAAACAACATTTTTTAGTTTTTAAACAGCATTTCACGCATTTCAATACACTTTTTCACCCACACGTATTTCAAAAAACTACAAACAACAATTTTCAAACTACTCTACCAAACACTTCCTAAAAGTTTCATTTAATTTTCTACGTGTGGGGGCCATTGTGTCCCTGACATGACTAGCTGTATTCACCTACTATTAATTTGTTTTTATGTATACTTTTCCTATTCTTCAGAACTAAGTTTTCCAAAGAAGTCCAGTAAAAAAAAAAAAAAGTTTTTCAAAGAATGATAGGTTCGTTGACTTGACTGGCAAAAGAATTTGCAAAAGCCATATCAACTTATCTTGAAATCTCTAATATATATATATATATATATAGCATTGGTTGTATATTATATATATTTTTTTCTGAGAAGATAATAGCGTATTCAAGGTTTCAATTTTCAACACGTTTTTAGTTAAATTTAGTCTGAAAAGTTGAGGTTTAATAATCCTTTTTATTTTCTATTTTCAAAAGATTGCAATATTAATCATCTAATAAAAGATTACAATATTAATTTTTTACTTAAAATTTAATATATCTTATTACATTTAATAATACCACAATAAATTTTTAATTTGGTTAAATTTTTATATGAGTATTAGAATTGAATGAATATAATTATCTTTATTCTTTAATATATGATTCGATAATATAAGATGTGAGAATTAAAAGGTGATTAAGAAAGAAAGAGGAAGAATAAAGTAGAGGAAAGTAAATTTAGTAAAAATTTAATTTATTTTCAGCCAATTTTACTATTCTTTGTTTCCACCTCAATCCAAACACCCCACGGAAGAAAAGATAAGATTGGTTAAAAATGAAACTTCAGCTGTCAAAATAATAAAATGTCTGAACTTTCAACCTTTATTTATGAGTCTGGTGGCCGGTGGGTGGATTATTTCCATAAAATTAATGCCATTAGACGGTCATGTTCCCATGAAAGCACCTATAATCCATAAATATAATACCGCGTAACTGAAACTTTGATACAGCTTTCTCAAAAAAAAAAAGAAACCTTGATACAGAAAGTAGAAGTTCTCATACAGCTTTGCTCAATTTCCATTCTCATTCTCTCTTCTTCTCCAACACAAAAAAAAAAAAAAAAAAAAAAAAAATTCCCATTCTGTTTTTTCCTCAACCAAAAATATTTTTCCATTCTCTTTCAGTACTCTCTTTTCCATAAACAAAATATATATATATATATATATTAGAGACTTTTTCCACACAAAGGCCCACAAATCAAAGTGTTCGTTTAGCACCACCCACACGACACGAAATAAAAGGAATGAAAATCAGTCTAAACACGGTAAACACTTACTTAGCAATGTTAAACGGCTCATTAGTTTGTTTTCTATCACACAATTTTTGTTTTTATTTTGAGAACTTGTCCATTAAGTTTCAGTTTCACTTTTTTTTTCAATTTTTATTGTGAGTTGTGACAATGAACAGATAATGAATATGTAGCACATGTTATTGACTTATTACAAGTGTTGACCCTAATGCAATGTTTGGTATGGAAGAATTCACATTACTTGCAATATTCAGATTATTGGTTTTCGATATTTGGTTTGATTTAGAATCTAATAAAAATCTTGAGAATATTATATTTGGTTTATTTTTAAGAATTTTATAATATTATTTATTTTTCTCCAAAATAGCATTTGAATTGTAAATACAATATTATTTATGAATAACATTTTTAAATGACATGTATAATACAAAATTAATTATTTAAACTGTTAATTTATAGTAATTATTTTTCTTAAATTTTATTTCTATTGGGTAAAGGTAGAAAGAGTGGATAAAATTATCAGATTATACAATAATGTAACTTTATCTAGACATGAGAATGTAAATATCAACATTTTTTTTTTAATAAAGGGAATCCATATTCCCACAAAAGTGTGTTAAGTAGATGTAAGGGCAGGGTTTGGATCCTAAGCCCAAAAGTTAAATGGATTAAGGCCCAAAGAGCACAATACAATAAATTTGTAGAGAGTGGACTTAAAAACTAGGTTTCAATGGATCGAACAACGCGCATAGTGAATTAAAGATAGTAAGAAAGCAAAGAAAGACAAACTCTGTCAAAGAAATCCTTCCTTGGCAAAATTCGAGGAGAGTGGTTATTGAATATATTTCTTTTAGACCTAGATATAATTTCAGTTCTTATTGCTACAGTGTTTTCTCTCCTGATTTCTTGATGGATCCCTTGTCCCTAGAGTATCTCTCTCATTATATAACCTCCTTTGGCTGATCTTGGCCCTTTATTTGTTGATTATGCAGGCTACTACTTGGGTGCTTATCCCATTAAACGCCCTCCCGAGTTTTTTATGAGTTGCGGCAATCAAGACAGCACTATTCAGGAGTCTTCTCCACATAAATGCGGCCACGGTATTTGGTGAGGTGCATTAAATGTGGTGGCAACTACCATCCCTCCAATCACGTCAGGGCTAACCCCTCTTTGAAACTCTTCCTCTACAATGTGGTCCCCTCCTGTGATGTGCCATTGACGAAGCCATGGCCCGCCTCTCAGGCCTTACCCTTCGAGTGTATGGACTCCTCGGAACTGTATTGCCCTCCTCGGTCTTGGGTATAACACGTGGTATGATTAAATTTCTGTACCCCACAATAGAAATCCAGATGCCCTTGTGATCTAATTTCCTTTCGTGATTTGCAACCAAACACCACTTAATGTTCAGATTTTGATTTTGACTTTTTTTTTTTGGTTAAAATGCAAATTGCACCATTTAAATTTGATTGAAATTTATTTCAGACTTTTAACTTTACTTTTGCTTTATTTAGTACTCTAAATTTAAAAATTATTCAATTTAAATTTTTCGTCTAATTCAATTAAACTTTTGATATTAATGAAAATAAGGAGTTACATTTTTTTTTTTATCAACAATCTATTAAAATAATTTTATAGATTTTTTCCATGTGATTTTTTTCAAAAATATTTTTTATGGGAATTTTTTTTATTAGTTAATTGCATACTAATGAAATTAGTTTATGGATTTGTGTTTTGGTAGTCTAGGATAGAGAATTCTTCTAAATATATATATATATGTGTGTGTGTGTGTGTGTGTGTGTGTGTGGATAGAGAATTCTAAACTGAACAAAGTTTCTCTCCAAAGTAGTTTGGAGAGAAACCCTTCAAATTTCTCATATATCTTTATATTGAATGTGAATTTTGAAAATATAACAATTAGATTGCATGTTCTTATTATATCCTTCATGCTTTCAAAATTTCAAGAAAATCAAAAATCAATTTCTATGTCATCAAATAAATGTAAAATTTCAAGTTTTTGTGGTCTAAAATTGTGTATAAAAAAATAAGTTAATTGATCGAATTGTAAATAACATATGATTTGAACGAAATTTAATATGCATGTTAAGAACATAAGTAACATAAAATTTAACGGTCATATTTTGAAAATTCACACTCCAAAAAAGAAATATATAATAAGTTTGAAAATTTTCTCTCCAAACTAGTTTAGAGAGAAAAAAAAATTTCTTCTAAACCACTCATTTTCTCCTCATTTTTTCACTCCCCACCAAACAAGAGAGAGCTTTTCTCCTCACTTTTCTTTCCCCTCCTAACCAGTGTCTAGCATTAATATTGGGCTGCCATGTTGTACTGGAATCAAAATTCTATCATTATTGTCGGCATGAGAAGCTTACTTAAAAATTTTATGCAATGTCTTATCAAAAAAAAAAATTCTTTACAATTTTGGGTTCTTTTTTTGGACAGCATATAGACCTAAGTAGAAACAATAATCCTAGGCCTTTGTGCTTAAGTTTAAGGGATTGGGCTTGGTTCATCGCAGCTAAGTTTGGCTAATTTCGAACCAGGTTGTGCATAAAACGTGGATCCTACAATACATACATACTAACACATAGAAAAGACATACGCATTGCGCATTAAGGAATAGTAAAGAATGATATAAATAAAGGGAAAATGAAGTAAAACGTTAGGGATCCTCAGGATAATAAGAAATACTTCATTATTTTCTTAAGTTTTCAATACATTATGCTCTCATTGCACTATGATATATCACAAGGTCTAAATAAGTTCAAAAATCACAGACTTAAATAACTCTTTTAGGCTTTTAAGACTTATGAAGTTTGAATCTCTTTGAATTCAAGTGTATTCTCTAGTGTCTGTCTCAGGATCCCAGACGGTGTTTTCCCCCTCTTTTCTCTTTTTGAATTCTGAACGAGTTTTCTAAAGGGTCTTTTCTTTCTAATTTACTATTGCTGAATGATTTTTACTATTGGCTCCCCTTCCTTTTATAGTGCCATCTTAGGGTTTTTAGGGTACCACTTATTCCCTTCATTTGCTGTCCTGGGTACCAGAACTAATGTTATGTCAACAACATTGGTGGCTGGTCCCTTTCTTATTTTCTCACTATTTTACCCTTTTAAGGTTCCCCCTCCAAAAGCTCCTAGTTGACCTTCCTCTTCTGGGAGATCCTAAGGGCTGACTTTTAATCTTTCTTTTCCCAAAATTCTAGATACCACTTTTCAGACCCACTTTTTGGCTACTTTACCTTTTGTCATTTTCTCTAAATGGACAGATTCCTTTCTATCAAATTGAAAGATCCCCAGCCACCTTCCTTCATGGTCCATCTCCTTGGATTCCTTGAGATACCAAACCCCTTTTTATGAAGTGCTAGTTCCTAAGTCTTCTGCCCCTTTTTTGCATCATTGGGCGGTTGATGGGATGCTTGTTCTTTGTGTTCTTGGGCATGCTCCCTTGAGTTGTCTCAATCCTAGCCTAGCCCTGCTGCATACCCCAAGGATCTCAGGTTTTTTTGGGAATCCCTAGGTATCTTGATTCAGCTTTCTCTCTGGGTTTCCCAGCTATCTTTCTCCCTTAAGGGCTGGGCTGATCTTCTCCTTTTCTTTGTTTCATAAGGCCCAAAACTTACCCATTCATGGGTTTGTGCCCCTTCCTACTGACTTTTAATGAATTTTGGCTTTACCTTTCCTTGAAAGCCCAAATGGTTCTTAGATTTCAATCCGTTGTATTGTTTTCGGCTTTGATACAGTATTGTAATATTTTGGACCTCAACAACAATGAAAATGTATTTCCCTCAATTTAATAGTAGCTCATCTAATTAATATCATCCCCCTAGAAAACTGATAGAAGCAAGCTCAAGTACTGAACAGTGATGTTATGAGCATAAAATAAATAAATAAATAAATAAATATATATATTAGCAGCACAACTTTTTTTTTTTAAAAGTAAGTTCAATTTATTAATGAAACTCAAAAAGGTAACTGATTAGTATCTTGATCTGATGATAAAGAGCTATTACCAAGAGCGAACGTCATAGGTTGAAACTCTCTAAAATATATATATATATATATACAAAGTAAATTGGCATCACTCATTTAGCACAACTTCCGTTAATGATTAACCATTGCAGTCCTAAAGGTCGAGCAAGCCACATAAGACTGAGGGAACCTTGGTACTCATTTGCACTATAATTACAATTTATATCACCATAATCCATAAATTTGAAGTTTATCGCATAGAACTACCGCCAATATTTACCTCTCATCGTTCTTCAAATAAGTCATGTCAGCTTGATTTTCCCTTCTTTTGTAAGGGTAGTATTTATAGCACACACTGTGTACAAACACGCATCTGATATCACTCAAAACAATTAAAAATATGACTTTTAAGTCTTGATTTTGTTAGAGACATATATTTGAATATTAGCTCTGATACCATGTTAAATGGACAATATTATCAGCAAATGCGATGTGTTATACCATGTTGTGTATGCTAGAGTGGATGCGGAAGGAGAAGCATAGAATAGAAACATCAAGAACACGAAAATTATGTGGTTCAGTCTTGACGGCCTACATCCACGGAGGAATCCTTTAAGGACTACATCTTTATTGTATAAGAGTGCAGTACAATAACCTATGTTACAATAAACCCTAATATGAGTATATATAGGTGACTAAACCCTAGACTACTAAGACAAGCAGGAGTGGGCTTGGGCCTATTACATTGGGCTAATATGATTAATATATATCTCTAACACCCTCCCTTAAACTCAAGGCGAAAGCTCGAAGAAGGCTTGAGATTGGATAAGCATGAGAAGATCACTTGGAGATGCCTTGAAGAATGCCTTTGAAGAAACCACAATGAAGAATATGTCAATTCATCAATTTCGGAGTTTCAAATGAAGAAATGGAGTCCAAAATCGGAATCTACGTGAAAAACTGAGCAAGATAGGCCCTTTCAGAAATTTTAACTCTTGGTTAAAGGTCAATGCAAAAGTCAAAGTCAACTGGTCCAGGGTCAAAGTCAATGGATACTGGTCCGAGTCGGTTCCGGATTTTCGGGTTGGGTCACGGATCGGGTAGTAGAGCAGCTGACGTCATCCTATGATGTGTTGATGACGTGGACTAGGGCTGATGTGGACGTGCTGTGTGGCTGCTGACGTGGAGTGATGATGTCATCCGGTGACGACAAATGACATCAGCTTCAGTTTTTCGGCACGTGGCAGGAGCGTGCGATGTTCACCAACGCATGGAGGAGAAGCCCAAAGTCTTAGAGGCGCGTGAGGGCGCGTGCAGGGTCAGATGGCGGCCGAAATTTCAAGTTCTGTAGATCAGTCGACGAGGAGGCCGTAGGGGTGACGCGTGTACCAATAAGATGATCTGGAAATAGGAATCTGAGGCAGCACGTGGGAGATTTATCAAAGACAACTGCGGTGCGTGGAGGCGCGTGGCGAGGCTTCGAGTGATCGGATTTCTGGGTTTTGGTCGCTGGAGGTTGTGGAGCACGTCTATGGTGTTGGTTTCAATAGGCGAAGCATGGATTTGCGCAGATCTGATAAGTTAAGCCACGGCTTGCTTAGTTGTTGGATATTGACACAGCACAGAGCCATGGTGGCTGCAAGATGCTGTGGAGTCTGGATCTAGCAGACAAACGTATGTGACTTCAGATGGTGGTATACACGTGAGAATCTTCTTTGCTGTGTAGAGATGTTTGTTTATTGCCAAGAACGGAGTCTGGCTCTGATATCATGTTAAATATTAGCTCTGATACCATGTTAAATGGACAATATTATCAAACGCAATGTGTTATACCATGTTGTGTATGCTAGAGTGGATGCGGAAGAGGAAGCATAGAATAGGAACACTGAGAACAAAAGGGTTACGTAGTTCAGCCTTGACGGCCTACATCCACGGAGGAATCCCTTAAGGCCTACATCTTTATTGTATAAGCGTGTTATACAAAACCTGTGTTACAATGAACCCTAACATGAGTATATATAGGCGACTAAACCCTAGACTACTAGTACAAGCAAGAATGGGCTTGGGCCTATTACATTGGGCTAATATATGTTTAATATATATCTCTAATAATATTGTCCATTTAACATGGTATTAGAGCTAATACACAACATGGTATCAGAGCCAAACTTCGTTCTTGGCATCAAACAAACATCTCTACACAACAAAGAAGATTCATACATGCATAGCACATATTCACAATGCCCCCGCTTAGCTTCAAATCCAGACCCCACGGCATAATGCAGCCGCCATGGCTCACTGCTGTGTCTAGATCCTCAAGCCCAAGCAATCTGTGCTCTCCTTATCAGATCTGTGCAAATCAAGACTTTGCCTGAAGAAATCAACCCCACATACATGCTCTTCGGCCTCCCGTGAGGAAAATCTAGAACTCCAGTCACCAGAAACCCAGCCACGCGCCACCACGCTCCGCAGCTGGCTCCAGAAAATCACCCACGCGCCGCCACAAATCTCGAATCTCGAATAGGATTGAGACCACACGCGTCGGACTGTCGGACTTGTGGCCTGCCGATTTGCAAAACCCGAGAAGTACGGTCGTTATCTCGCTTACACACACCTACACGCGCCGTCATACTTCTGGATCTACGCCACGCGCCGGTGAACTTCGCACGTGCCAGTCACGCGCCGATTACTGTGATGATGTCATCATAACGTCAGCAAATGCCACGTCAGCTTGATCCACATCAGCCCTAACTACGTCATCAGCCACGCAGCTCGCCACGTCAGCAGTATTGCCTCGTCAGCCCACGTCACCTTGCTGACTGTTGACCCGGACCAACCCGACCCGGACCACTCGGATCTAACCCATGAGCTCTGACCGTTGACTTTGACTTTCTTTGACTTTTTGCGTTGACCTTTGACCAAAAGTCAAAATTTTCGAAAGGGCCTATCTTACTTAGTTTTTCGCGTAGATTTCAATTTTGGAATCCGTTTCTTCATTTAAAGCTCTGAAATTGGTCAATTGGCACATTCTTCATTGTGGTTTCTTCAAAGACATTCTTCAAAGCATCTCCAAGTGATCTTCTCATACTTATCCAATCTCAAGTCTTTATCGAGCTTCCACCTTGAGTTTGAGGGAGGGTGTTAGAGATATATATTAAACATATATTAGCCCAATGTAATAGGCCCAAGCCCATTCCTACTTGTACTAGTAGTCTAGGGTTTAGTCGCCTATATATACTCATGTTAGGATTCATTGTAACACAGGTTTTGTACTGCACTCTTATACAATAAAGATGTAGCCCTTAAGGGATTCCTCCGTCAAGGCTGAACCACGTAACCCTCTTGTTCTCAGTGTTCCTATTCTATGCTTCCTCTTCCGCATCCACTCTAACATACACAACATGGTATAACACATTGCGTTTGATAATATTGTCCATTTAACATGGTATCAGAGCTAATATTTAACAAATTTTAAACTTCAAGATGTGGCTTTGTTCGTGTGCAACAAATTGTAATATAATTTTTGCTTGTTCCTTTCTTTAAATGATAGATCATAGAAGTATTATTCGGCAGAAGGAAAAAAAAAAAAAAAGGGGAATAGGCCATGTCAGGAACTTTTGGCCTAAAGAGTTGTACCAAAATGGGTCGACCAACCCCTTACTTTACCTTTCTCAATTGGGCTTGGCTAAGCAGCCTCCTTGGGATTAATTGGTATTCCAACCCAAACCAAGGAAAAAAGAAATTGAAAATCGAAATTCTTTGATCATACTTATCTAAAATCTCCATTCAAATTACGTAAATTCTTTACAGATATTTAGCCGAATATGCCACTCGCATCTTTGGGCACCCTTGCTTTATCTCTTTGTTCTTTTCCTACAAATTGATTCTTCCTTGAAAATTCAATTCTAAAATATATATATATTTAGGGAGTTTTAACGTGTAGCGTTTGTTCCTGATACTCTATATCTCTTATATAACTATGAGAGACTTTATCAGTTGAACTAACTGGAACCCACTCAATTCTAAAATAACTAATTTTTGTTTTGAAATAATTTTGAGCTATCAATGTGTCAAATTGTCAATGCAGCACTGCATGTCTCATTAAAAAAAAAAAAATTGTATGCTGGTTTGACTGGTGATGTTCTTATTAAATCCTGTGGATAGCCAGTTTTGGCCACATTGTTATTGATATCTTCCATGCATTAAGGTCATTTACAACTTGTAAATTAATGTGTGTTTCTAAAAAAAACTCAATGTTGCTGCAATTATTTTTGGCTTTTAGTAAGGTCTGATAAAGAAGGGCTATAGCAGAAGTGCCTGGGAGAGTCATAACAAAGATATTGTACACTTTATATATATATATATATATATATAAAGTTTTAAACATTTATCTAAAATTTATGGTTTTTTTATTTAAAATTATTTTAAAGTAGTATTATTCATTTTAATGTGGCTTGTTAACTTTTCAATAAAATAGTTTTTATAACCATGCCAGGCTTTGAACCATCAAAGAGTGGCATTGAACTAATAATTAGTTTATTCTAAAACACATTTAAATAAAATAAAAGAATATATATATATATATGTGTGTGTGTGTGTAAAGTTATAATTTACAACTATTTTATGTTAGTTTTAATTCCGTCCAAATTTGATTGTAATTTCTACAATCATATTTCCTTGTATTTATGTGGGTTTTTAATTGTAAGGAATGAGTGTGAGAGAGTGTGAAGACTCAAACTTAAAAGGATGAACAAGTAGATTTTGCGAGTGTCTCGTGAGAAGCGTACCGGCGAAAAAGCCATGTGTAGAACACATGACTGGAATATGAAGAGTCATGCCAGCCTGGAAGTTTTCGCAAGTGTCTCACGGGTAAGGTCATCCCATGAAGTACTTACGAAATTCTCTGTTTGATAAAAAGTTGTATTTTACTTTACCAAGTCTTTACCCATACTATATATACCCTCATTACCCACAAATTGTAAGAAGTGTTTTTGAGAGAGAAAACTCTAGAAAATACATTTGAGAGTTAGAGATTGTTATATTTACAATCATCTACACATTTCTTTATGATTTTTCTCGACTCCTACCTTTTCATCTCTATATCCTTGAGAAGTTGATAGCCCAAACACTTACCACACTCATTTTAAGTGTAAAGTGAGATTTTAATGCTGTTGAAAAGTATTGGAAGGAGTCATTCATTAGCGGATGCAATTGGGCTGAATTGCGGGATCCGGAAAGTTAGAGAAGACAAGGTTTCGAGAAGCCAGTTGATAGCAGGAGTTTGGAAGACTCGAGTACATGGGATAGACTAGGCTTGGAGGGTCTTTTATTATTCATATACTCCAACTTTATTCTCTAGTTGATCAATTTCAACTTGGAGGGTCACGGAGAGGTTTTTCACCAAGTTCTTTAGTTTCATCTTCGATAACACGTCTCTGTGTTATCTTGTGTTTGGATCTCTCTTTCCTCCTCTTTAAGCTTTTTTTTTTTATTGTAGATAATGGATGAATATGGTTTAGGGTAGTGTTATCGGTTGTTTGCGCTCATTTACTCTTATTCCACACTTAATTTAAGTTAGAGTAAAAACAATCTAGCCGTAATTTTTAATTGGGGGTTTGAACAAGTTTTTGTGTTTTCACACAAATTTGAGCTTTTAAGGCAATAACATCATTTTGATCCTTACATTTTGGGGTTATAGTCAATTTGGTCCTTATATTTTAGTAGCGGTCAATTTATCCCTATTATTTTCAACATGTAGTCAATTTAGTCTCTACCCTTAACTCATTGACTAAAATTCCTACATGGCAAACGGCTTACATAGCTGGCAGCATACATGGCTAGTAAAACAATAAAAATACATTTGATTATAATTTAAAAAAGCCACAAATAAAAAAAAAATCACATCTAAAAAATAAAATAAAATAATTGAAGGTCGTGAACTAACAAAATTTCACCAAACTTTCTTACACTTTCTTTGCAACCAAACACAACCCAGATTTCAAACCCAAATTTAAAACCAAACACAATAAGGTGGATCTCTCTCTCTCGAGTTTGTGAGCTGGCAGCATACATGGCTAGTAAAACAATAAAAATACATTTAATTATAATTTTAAAAAGCCACGAATTAAAAAAAAAAAATCACATCTAAAAAATAAAATAAAATAATTGAAGGTCGTGAACTAACAAAATTTCACCAAACTTTCTTACACTTTCTTTGCAACCAAACACAACCCAGATTTCAAACCCAAATTTAAAACCAAACACAATAAGGTGGATCTCTCTCTCTCGAGTTTGTGAGCTGGCAGCATACATGGCTTGTCTCTTGATGTGACCTACCATAACAAACAACGGTCTCACAACGGTGCCGCCACCAACAGCTGTGGCCATCGCTCCTTATCTCCCTTTGCTTTTCTTTTTTACTTTCCTTTTTTTTAATTTCTTTTTAATTTTGTCCTCTTGTTTTTCTCATGTATGACTGAAACTCATTTTGTATTTCATTTTCCATTTTGATTGATATAATGGGTTAGTTTTGTTTTAGTTGTGAGAAATCTTTGATTTTTGCTTGGGTTTACGAAGTGGGGTTTGGCCTTTGGGTCACTGTTAGTATTCGAGTTTGCTTCTTCCTCACCTTCTTTGTCCGACCTTCTATGTTGTTGGAGACGTTGAGCTCCTGGGTCCACTTGGTATTCTTTAAACATATGGATGGTTTGGGTTTTTTGTTTGAATGACTATTTCAGTGGGTTTTCTTATTTCTTTGATGTGGGTTTACAAATGAAATTTCTTCAGCTACGTTCGGTTTGCAGAGAAGGTATTAGATGCTGACGTGGCATTTTAATTATAATTTTAGTGGCCATTGTCATAGTCAACTTTACTATTTGTGTAAGCCGTTTGTCATGTAAGCATTTTTGTGAGTGAGTTAATGGTAAAGACCAAATTAACTGTATGTTGAAAATAATAGGGACAAAATTGACCGCTACTAAAATGTAAGGACGAAATTGACTGCTACTCCAAAATAGAGGGACTAAAATAGAGTTTTCGCCTATATATATATATATATATATATATAAGATAAACTAAAAACAATGGACCGCTACTTAATTTAAACATAAATATGAAAGTATAATAAAGATTAAATTCAGTAAAATAGTATTATTAAAAAATAAAAATAAAAATTTATCCCATAAAAAAATTAATATTTTTTTTCATATAAAAATGAATATAAATAAGATGCTTGAATTTATCCTTTGGCTACTTAATTTTAAGGTTTAACAAAAGACTTAAAAAAAATAACAACCATGCATTAAAACACTCGACAATTCAAATAAAATCATGCACTTTAATATTCTTCTATAAAAAGTCAAACTATCCTTTTTTTTTTTTTTTGTTTAACTAAGTTTTTTTTTTTCTTTTTTTACAAATCTAGTATCTTATTTTGTATCAACCTGAAATTTCACACAATTCGATGGTTTGGCTGATCAACCACTATTCTTGTATAGTTTTAATAGCTATAATCTCAATTGTAGCATGCACACATTATTTAATGATATTTATAATTACCTTCTTATTTGATTATATCGCAATTTAATTCGCATTACATTTTAAGATTTGGACATAATCGTTAAAGTATTAACTATTAATCACTCACAATTTCATTTTAGTCCAAACAATTAAGAAGATAAAAATTAACAATTGAAAAAAAAAAATTCATATGAATTAAGATCTAAAAGTATCTTGAACAAGAACACCAACTCAGACTTAAGATCTCAAAATTGAAAACCAAAAATCACAAATAACTCAAAAAATAAGATCACAAAATTAAATATAAGATCCACATCAGAATAAACATGAAAAATGAATTGAATAAGAACATCAATATTCCAAGCTCAAAACAATATTTCCCAAACTATTAACCAGGATCTAAGCATATAGAACAACACATGAACTCCCTAGCAAAAGCAACAAAATATCAAACCCCAGTAGAGTTGTATTTCTCTCTCTCTCTCTCTCTTCAATCATGCACACCACACTCTTTCTCCCTCTCTCTTTCCCAACGGCAGATATGTAACCATACTTCTCTCTATTCTCTTTTGCTGCCAATCTATCTCAATGGTGGCGGCGTGGTTGTGGCAGTGGCGGCGTGAGGGTTATGGGCTGTGGGTTAGGTAGGTTGTGGGTTTTGTGGCATGGGTTTTTGCTAGGTTATGGGGTGGTCCAATGGTTGTGGCACGGTGGTGGCATGGCCATGGGTCTTGGTTGGGTAGCCAGACTCTAAATCTCAAGAGTTCCTCCCACTCTCTCATCCTCTCAGCTCTTGGGTTCCACAAGTGACAAACCCACAAGGTTGGATTTGTCATGGGACGTCCGGATCTGTCATTGTGTTAGCCGTGTTTGGGTGGTCGGATCAATGGTGGTTTGGTGTTTGGGTGGCTGTGGGTTGGTGTTTGGGTTGGCCGAATCTGTGTTTGGGTGGTCAGATCAATGGTGGTTTGGTGTTTGAGTGGCTGTAGGTTAGTGTTTAGGTGGCTGGGTTAGTGTTTTGGTGGCTGAATTGGTGTTTGGGTGAGTTTTTTTGTTGTTGTTGTTGGTGGTTACTGGGGTGCGTGTGGTGGGGGGTTATTTTCGGGGTTTGTGATTTTAGGATTTTAATTTTGTGTTTTTAGATTTGGGTTTATGTTCTTATTCAAGACACACTTAGATATCAATTCATGTAATTTTTTGTTTTTATTTTTGTTTTTAATTTTTTATTTAGTTAAAATTAATAAATTAATTTTTAAAATTTTTTAATGCCAAATAACATTTATTATTATTATTTTAATGGCCACGTCAGCCAACAGTGTACTCCGTTTGTCACGTGTGCATTTTCCGTCTCTGATGTAACAGCAGGGACTAAAACGAGGCGCGTTTTCAAGGATAGAGACTAAAAGCGGTGGAAAAAAAAGTTAGGGACTAAAGTGGAATCGAGTGAAAATGTAGGGACGAAAATGTGATTTTTGCCTTAAACATAATCCAAACAAATTTTATATAATCAAAATTTAAAAAAATCCAATTTTAATAGTTAAAAATTCATTAAAATGTATTTAAAATATGTTAATTGAAAAGATAATTTAATGATACTTAACATTTTCTATTAAAAAAATTGTAATTTTAAAATTTAAGGACCAAAGACAAGTGTGTTTAGGTTTTACTTATTTTTACTAGTATGTATCCCCGTGCTACTGCACAAGAATGGATATGTTATTAATCATGAGTTTATTCATGTTTAAAAGGCTCAGTTAAGTCTAAATTCATATTATTAACTGTAAAATTTCATTTAATAAAATTTAGTAGTATATATATTTTACACAGAAGGATGAACCTTGGTGACAATGTTTATCCAAAAGATCCATTCACGCTTTTGAATCTTCAATCTCGATTGGTGATTGAAATTTTCGTAGCTTAAAAAATTTAAAATTAAAAAAAAAAAAAAAAACCCTTAAAGTTGTACTCATTTTGTAGTTTTACGATGAGTCATTTTGGAACATGATAGGCATTTGTGTGAAGAAAAAAACCTCTAAAGTTCTATGGGTTTGTGTGTGTTTTTATACATCCTTCATAATTGTATTATCACGAAGCAGGTCCAATGGATTTAGATTGGTACTACCGATTCTCAAAGCATGAGTGTTTAATGTTTTATTAATTTCATTTCATTGGCTTCTACACATGATAGCAAAATTAAATATAATTAGATTGTACACATGTATAGTAAAATTGGACTCCAATTTCATATTCTAATTGAACAATTGGAATGATAATATATGATAGTAACAACAATAGGAAAATTCAAATAAAATTTCGGATTAAATTGTAACAATCTGAATAAAAAATTCCAGTAGAAAGACAGGGTGGAGTGATCCACTCCAAGAAGGCGACCAAATTTGCGTAAATATAGAATAATAAATCTTTCTCCAGAAAATTTACATTGTTCATAACCTTTACCTTCACTGAAAATTTTAAAAATATAGTGACTCACATCTGCCATCCAGACATCTACAGCCAGGTCCTCTCCAATTCGCGTGAGATTCCATTGATCACTAAGTTCCTTTATAGCCTGCAAAAAGTATCATCTATCGGTCCGCAGCAGTGCTTTCTTCATTGCTATAGGTGTCAAACCTGAACAAAAGGCCAAATATAAGAATAGTGAATTTTAGGCATAATGTGCATCTAATTACATATTAGCAATTTATAACAAATGTAAATATGCAAACTTTGTAAGTGAATAGTAAACAAAACTCAGTGTCAGAACCAAGAAGAAAGCACTTTAATTCAAAACTTAGTACAAATGTAAAGATGCAAACTTTGTAAGCAATTTATAACAAAAATGCAAACTTTGGCTTTGCTATCTTTTTGGAAATAATGCAATGTATCCAAACCAAGTTCTTATCACCGATATTAATCTCTTTGGTTTTCACATTTGACTGCAAAATAAAAAAATAAAAAAAAAACTTAATTAGCACAGTAACTCATTTGACCCGATACGTAGAAGTGGTTTTAATGAGAATGAGCCCACATACATTTAGCCGCACGATGCAAAATTCAACTTCAATTTCACCGATATTAATTTCTTTGGTTTTCATGTTTGACTGCAAAATCAAGAAAAAACTTAATTAGCACTAACTCACTTGACCCGATACATAGAAGTGGTTTTAATGAGAATGAACCAAGATACATTTAACCATATGATGCGAAATTCAACTTCAATTTCATATTCTAGACACATGGCACAAAATTAGAACTCTAATTAGGAATACACGTGGCACACAATTAGAGTTTTAATTTGGAATTTAATTTCACACTCTCCCTGCTTCACCTATTATTATATATATATATATATAGATATATAGATTTGCTTTTATTTAGGGGAAAAACCCTAAAATAGTGAACCAGATCTCTGACCAATCACCGTCCTTATATTTCCCTCCACAAACCCTAAACCCCTCTTTTTCTCCCTCCCTATATACTCTCATTCAGCGCCTCAAAACTCAGACCCATCTCTCTCTCTCTCTCTCTCTCTCTCTCTTTGTTATTGCCTCAAAGAGTGCAGAGTCTCTTTGAAGCCATGGCTTTGGTAAGCTCTCACAAATCTCTCCTCTGCCCTGTGTTTTTTTGCCAAAAATTTTCACTTCAAGCTTGCATTTTGATGCCCATTTAGATCTGCATTCGTGTTTATTTTGTTGGTTCTTTGTTAAATCCAATTGGGTTTTATTTTGTTTAATTTAATTTTTGTTTTTTTGGTTTTTGTTGGGTTTGTGTATATATGATTGGTTTATGGGAAAAGTCTCAAAGAGAGGAAAAGAAATGACCTTTTGAATTGATGTTTCGATTCAATTGATGGGTTTTATTTAGTTTTTGATTTGCTTCTTAATTAGTCATGGATTTGTTTTGTCTGTACAGTTGTTTAGGTTTTAGATGGCAATGTGGGAATTTTGAATTGATAATTTGGGTGTATTTGGTTCAAAATTTTGGATTTGAATGTGATTAGTTTTCTTTTTATGTTGAACTACGAAATTATTGACACCAAATGGAAATGGGGAAATCTAGGTTCATGTCAATTCATTTTTCGGATGAAGAAGAATTGAATCTAGATTCTAAGAGTAAACAAACATGTGATTGTGGGTTTTCTCTTTGTATTTGTAAATGTAAGTTGCTAAAAACATGAATCAAACTGATTTAGATAAGTAGATGTGACATTTATTAAGATCCTGTAGTTTTAGATTCAAAGGATATGATCCTTTGATCAAGCATTAGTTGTGAGGACACACGGTAATAATCAACATCAGAATTATCTTGAGTGCATGATGTAACTTCATGCAATGGAAAATGGTTTTATGTAATGTATGTGTTTGGTTAACTTTAGGTCCTGCATGCGGGGTGTGCCAACAAGAATGCTTTTAAGGCACTTATTGCTGCGAGAAAATTTACATTGTTCATAACCTTTACCTTCACTGAAAATTTTAAAAATATAGTGACTCACATCTGCCATCCAGACATCTACAGCCAGGTCCTCTCCAATTCGCGTGAGATTCCATTGATCACTAAGTTCCTTTATAGCCTGCAAAAAGTATCATCTATCGGTCCGCAGCAGTGCTTTCTTCATTGCTATAGGTGTCAAACCTGAACAAAAGGCCAAATATAAGAATAGTGAATTTTAGGCATAATGTGCATCTAATTACATATTAGCAATTTATAACAAATGTAAATATGCAAACTTTGTAAGTGAATAGTAAACAAAACTCAGTGTCAGAACCAAGAAGAAAGCACTTTAATTCAAAACTTAGTACAAATGTAAAGATGCAAACTTTGTAAGCAATTTATAACAAAAATGCAAACTTTGGCTTTGCTATCTTTTTGGAAATAATGCAATGTATCCAAACCAAGTTCTTATCACCGATATTAATCTCTTTGGTTTTCACATTTGACTGCAAAATAAAAAAATAAAAAAAAAACTTAATTAGCACAGTAACTCATTTGACCCGATACGTAGAAGTGGTTTTAATGAGAATGAGCCCACATACATTTAGCCGCACGATGCAAAATTCAACTTCAATTTCACCGATATTAATTTCTTTGGTTTTCATGTTTGACTGCAAAATCAAGAAAAAACTTAATTAGCACTAACTCACTTGACCCGATACATAGAAGTGGTTTTAATGAGAATGAACCAAGATACATTTAACCATATGATGCGAAATTCAACTTCAATTTCATATTCTAGACACATGGCACAAAATTAGAACTCTAATTAGGAATACACGTGGCACACAATTAGAGTTTTAATTTGGAATTTAATTTCACACTCTCCCTGCTTCACCTATTATTATATATATATATATATAGATATATAGATTTGCTTTTATTTAGGGGAAAAACCCTAAAATAGTGAACCAGATCTCTGACCAATCACCGTCCTTATATTTCCCTCCACAAACCCTAAACCCCTCTTTTTCTCCCTCCCTATATACTCTCATTCAGCGCCTCAAAACTCAGACCCATCTCTCTCTCTCTCTCTCTCTCTCTCTCTTTGTTATTGCCTCAAAGAGTGCAGAGTCTCTTTGAAGCCATGGCTTTGGTAAGCTCTCACAAATCTCTCCTCTGCCCTGTGTTTTTTTGCCAAAAATTTTCACTTCAAGCTTGCATTTTGATGCCCATTTAGATCTGCATTCGTGTTTATTTTGTTGGTTCTTTGTTAAATCCAATTGGGTTTTATTTTCTTTAATTTAAATTTTTTATGTTTTTTTGGTTTTTGTTGGGTTTGTGTATATATGATTGATTTATGGGAAAAGTCTCAAAGAGAGGAAAAGAAATGACCTTTTGAATTGATGTTTAGATTCAATTGATGGGTTTTATTTAGTTTTTGATTTGCTTCTTAATTAGTCATGGATTTGTTTTGTCTGTACAGTTGTTGTTTAGGTTTTAGATGGCAATGTGGGAATTTTGAATTGATAAATTGAGTGTATTTGGTTCAAAATTTTGGATTTGAAAGTGATTAGTTTTCTTTTTATGTTGAACTACGAAATTATTGACACCAAATGGAAATGGGGAAATCTAGGTTCATGTCAATTCATTTTTCGGATGAAGAAGAATTGAATCTAGATTCTAAGAGTAAACAAACATGTGATTGTGGGTTTTCTCTTTGTATTTGTAAATGAAAGTTGCTAAAAACATAAATCAAACTGATTTAGATAAGTAGATGTGACATTTATTAAGATCCTGTAGTTTTAGATTCAAAGGATATGATCCTTCGATCAAGCATTAGTTGTGAGGACACACGGTAATAATCAACATCAGAATTATCTTGAGTGCATGATGTAACTGCATGCAATGGAAAATGGTTTTATGTAATGTATGTGTTTGGTTAACTTTAGATCCTGCATGCGGGGTGCGCCAACAAGAATGCTTTTAAGGCACTTATTGCTGCGGAGTACAGTGGAGTCGAAGTTGAATTGGTGAAGGATTTTGAAATGGGTGTGTCAAACAAAACTCCGGAGTTTCTCAAGATGAACCCAATTGGAAAGGTGGCCTTCTTTCGTGGAGACAATGCCTTTTACAAGCCATATGTTTCTTATGTGTTTTCCTGAGAAAAGGTCTCTTGTTGTGTAGGTTCCTGTGCTCGAGACACCTGATGGTCCTGTATTTGAGAGTAATGCCATCGCACGCTATGGTAAGGCTGTCTTTTAAACTACATTTGTTATACTTTGAAGGCTGTTTTAAGATTTGAATTTCATTGTTGGTTATTACTTTCTGCAGTGACACGCGTGAAGGCTGATAATCCTCTCTATGGCTCTTCACTGATTGAATATGTAAGTGGTGTGAGGATTGTCTGGGTATCAAAAGATTTGTTTGTTGCTTCCTATGTTCTTGAGTTTGCAGGGTTTAAAATCTTTTGTGTTTACTCTGATACTTTTTTTTAATAAAAAGTTGGAGTCCATTTGAAATATTCTACATCTGTTGGTATATAAAGGGCTTGTTTGGTTTGGATGTTTAAAAGTGTTTAAATCTTGTGGTTCTCAGTTCTAATTCTAATAAGAGTCACTCATATCACACAACTAATTTTTTTCCCTATATTATTGCTATTATTTTCATAATGCTAACATTCTTGTAAATTTTGTCATGTCACATTCGCTTCCTGTTGAATTGGAGACACTTGACATTTCTGTTTTGCAACTTTGTTTCGGCAGGCCCATATTGAACAGTGGATTGATTTTGCTTCAATGGAAATTGATGCTAACATATCGCGCTGGTTATACCCACGATGCGGTTTTATGGTTTACCTTCCACCGGTTAGTCAAGTTATACTTTTGCTTATTCTGTTCTCTTAACATACTTAAAAATCTTCTATCTGGAAATAGTGGAACTTTTTCATTTAAAACTTAGCTCTTAACTTCCTGTTATCTGTGTGAAGGCTGAAGAAGCTGCAATTGCTGCACTGAAGAGAGCACTAGATGCTTTGAATATGCATCTTGCTTCCAACACTTACCTTGTTGGGCATTCTGTGACACTGGCTGATATCATTACGACTTGTAACTTGTATACCGGATTTGGCCGGATCTTGACTAAGAGTTTTACCTCTGAATTCCCTCATGTAGAGAGGTACTTTTGGACCTTGGTTAATCAGCCAAATTTCCAGAAGATATTGGGTGAGGTGAAGCAAGTTGAATCTATTCCACCTGTTCAGTCAACAAAGAAGCCTTCACAGCCAAAAGAACCTGCAAAACCTAAGGAGGTCAAGAAAGAAGCGGCACCACCTAAAGCAGAAGAGGCTGCTGAGGAGGAAGAGGCACCCAAGCCCAAAGCAAAGAATCCTCTTGATCTTCTGCCCCCTAGCAAGATGATTCTGGATGAATGGAAAAGGCTGTACTCGAACACAAAGACTAATTTCCGTGAGGTTGCAATTAAAGGTATATCCCATATATAAGCCTTTTCTTGCCTGTGCATTTGAGTGGATTCATTTTAATGCCAGTTTGTGAATGTGGTTGCTTTTGGTAATAATAGTTATGAGTATGCCAGTGTGAAGTGGTTTGTCATGTCTCTTTTGTTTGTTTGTTTTTGTTTTTGTTTGTTCGATTGTTTGTTTTTTCAATTTTTTCTTTACTTGTTTTTTCATCCAAAGCTTTGTCTTATTAATTTTATTTTGGCTCTGTATTTGTAAAATTATACTTTCTGTCCCATGTTGTCTTTCCACCTTAGTAGGTCAAACTTTTTAAGGGGGTATCATTTAATGCATACTATTGATATTTAAAAATCACTAGTTTCCTATCAAAAAAAAAAAATTCACTAGTTTCCAATATTTTCCTTCTTAATATAAATGCAAATAACGCGTATGGAAAACAAATATTGATTTTTCAAATAAAGCAAAGGGTAAGTTAGGAACGTATTAGAATAGCTGATTCTGTGTCTAAAATTGCGACTTGGCCAGAAGAATCTACTGCAGCAACATCTATCCACCTTTATGAATTCTAACCCCAACCAGCATGACAAGGCTGAATTTATTAGAACATGTTATGCATGATACTAAGGGAAAAAAAAGATTGATTGCATGATTTTTAAGAGATTTAATGAAGGTTGTTTAAGAAGGTTTAGTGGGTAGTCTCCTTGTGCACTTCCAAGTGGACCCCCGAATGAAATGCCAAAGTGGGATTTTGGTTGGGCTTCAATATCTAATATAAAACCATAAAAGTTGATGTTACTTACAATGTTTTATTCCCAATTCAAAATTCCCCTTTTTATGATTTTTATGGAGTTTATAGTTCAGGGATGTTCGTACTTCATATTATGCAATTTCATTTTACTTGTAAAAGGAAAACGAATTTTATATCACTTAAGATTTGGAACTTCCATCGATCAATCTTGATGTGTGTGTGTATATATATATACATATATATTCCTTTCTATTGGCAGCTTTACTTTTTCACACTTCTACTTTAATTTATTCACCTGTTCTATAACTGTTCGCTTGGTGTATGCACTTCTGGGCCTTCTTGGTGTATGAGATTCGATAATTTAATCCTTTTGCACTCTTGTTAGTTCACATTTGTGTGCATGTGTTATTAGTGATGTTAAGCAGTGCATGTGTGTCTGTGTGTGATATATATAATAATTGGATTGCTGTATGTGTTTTTTCATCTTTGCTTCCTCTTGCAGGGTTTTGGGACATGTTTGATCCTGAAGGCTACTCCCTTTGGTTCTGTGATTACAAGTATAATGATGAGAATACTGTATCATTTGTTACTTTGAACAAGGTGGGGGGTTTCCTGCAACGTATGGATTTGGCTCGTAAGTATGCATTTGGGAAGATGCTGATTATTGGCTCAGAGCCTCCATTTAAGGTGCAAGGGTTGTGGCTCTTCCGTGGAACAGAAATTCCTCAATTCATTATTGATGAGTGTTATGATATGGAATTGTACGAATGGAAGAAGGTTGACATTAATGACGAAGCCCAGAAGGAGCGTGTCAGTCAAATGATTGAAGATTGTGAGCCTTTTGAGGGGGAGGCTTTACTGGATGCCAAGTGCTTCAAGTGATAAGGATATACTACTGAGAAGTAGATCAATTGTTATAGGGTCCTCTTATGACAAACTTCAATTCAAATTTTCTAGGTTTTTGCTCCAGACAAAATTGGTTCTTTTCTCATATTTTTGCAGTAGTAGTTAAATGACACTGGTATCATTCTATGTTTTTTGGTCTCATGACAATGTGGTGGGATATCGATAGACGCATTGAATTATATTAGGTAATGGTGTTAGCTCATTGTAATAAGCTTAAAAGCATTAATGGTAACCTTCTGATCAGAGCACACTGATCCAAGAGGTCTTACCAGTTCTACTCCAATTTTATGGGACTAGCACAACACCCGTATTCTTTCTAATTCTAGCTTTTGAATTTATACTGCTTTTTTACATTTATATGTGTCTTTTTTAGTTCTATTGGCAGTTGCTATGTATTAATATATCTGGGAGAGCAGGCTCAGGTGCTTATTCCTCCATTAATCATGTTGGAGCTTACCTTGGTCTCCTGTAATTGTATTGAGAGGTTGCAATGACAGTCACTGGGAATTCTGCATGAGGCACGCACAATTAAGATTAAAAATGTGGCCTTTTGGGTTATGTATTCGTTTTACATTTGTAATGGCTTATAGTTACTAGAACAGTTCTTTGTGGTGCATCTCTGGTTGTTGTGACAATAGGGCTGCGAAATAAATTATGGAATGATTAGTAAGTAGTCTAGAGGATCCAACTCCATCTAACTAACTAAGAAAAAACATCACCCTTGTAAGAGATGCTTTCATTACAAAGTTTAATATTTCAAATGGTGCCCTACACTATATGTTCCCAGAAAAGTTAATGCAAACCATGAGTTAGACTAGTGGATTCCTACTTGCCCTTGATTATGTAGGGATCAGAATGATCTAAAGTTAATTGGAGAATTATATAGTTCTGGACTCCTATTCATTTAATTGGTTATTTTGAAGACATTTTACACCTCCACATACCCGTCCCGCTTGGAAGAGGTTACAAACTTAATTCAAGCTAAGGTGTCAGAGGAGATGAATGGTGATCTTACCAAGGATTTTACCGTAGAGGAAGTCAGGATAGCTCTTCAGCAAATGCATCCAACTAAAGCACCTGGGCCAGATGGTATGTCTGCTATCTTTTACCAGAAATATTGGGACATTGTTGGGTTTGATGTTACTAATATGGTGTTAAATGTTCTAAATTCAAATGCTTCTTTATCTGATATTAATAATACTTATATAACATTGGTGCCAAAAGTTAAAATGCCCAACAGGATGAAGGACTTTCGCCCAATCAGTCTCAGTAATGTAGCGTATAAATTGATCTCCAAAGTGCTTGCAAACCGTCTTAAGACTGTGCTGTCTCAAATAATATCTGAAAATCAAAGCACCTTTCTACCTGAGAGGTTAATTACAGACAATGTGCTTATTGCCTTTGAGTTAATGCACTATTTGGATCACAAAAAGAGTGGGAAGGATGGCTACATGGCAGTCAAGCTTGATATGAGCAAGGCTTACGACAGAGTAGAGTGGAATTTCATTGAGAAGGTGATGAGGAGGTTGGGTTTCCATGAGAAATGGGTTGGATGGGTGATGAAATGTATAACAACAGTCACATACTCGGTGTTGATTAATGGGGAAGCTCATGGTCGAATTTCTCCAACTAGAGGACTTCAACAAGGCGATCCATTATCGTCCTATCTTTTCCTTCTCTGTATGGAAGCCTTCTCTACCCTTATATCTGATGCAAGTAATAGGAATCTTCTCAATGGAGTGTCCATTTGTAGGGGCTGTCCTAGAGTCACGCATTTATTCTTTGCTGATGACAGCCTGTTTTTCTGTAAGGCTGAGAGGGAGGAGGTCAGCAAGTTTGTTGAAATTTTGGAGCTTTTTGAGGCTGTAGGGCAAAAGATCAATATGGATAAGTCTTCGGTAATCTTTAGCTAGAATACCCTGTTTGAAACAAGAGGGGAGGTCTTGGAAATTCTAGGGCCAATGCAAGAATTAAGGCAAGGAAAATATCTTGGGCTCCCATCAGTAATAGGCAAGTCAAAGAATCAGGTTTTTGCAAAAATCAATGAGAAGGTTGGAAAAAAACTCTCTGGATGGAAATAAAAAATGCTTTCAGTAGGGGGAAAGGAAATTCTGATTAAAGCAATCATGCAGGCAATCCTTACTTATTCTATGAGTTGCTTCCAACTTCCAAAAGGACTATGTGAAGATCTAGAAAGAATGGAGAGAAATTTTTGGTGGGGTCAGAGAGATCAAGAAGCAAAAATGGCCTGGGTCAGTTGGAGGAAAATGTGCAAATCAAAAGCAGATGGTGGTATGGGTTTCCGCAACATCCAAGCCTTCAATTTGGCAATGCTTGTGAAGCAAGCATGGCGTATTATGACGAACCCAAACTCGTTGATTGCAAGAATTTACAAGGCCAAGTACTTCCCCTTTAGTGATATTTTGGGTGTAAAGCTTGGATGCAGCCCTTCTTATGTGTGGAGAAGCATTTATAATAGCTTGGAGGTTATTCGGAAGGGTACAAGATGGAGGGTTGGTAATGGAAAGATGATACATATTTGGGAAGACAAGTGGTTGCCTAATCCCACTACTTACAAAGTATGCTCCCCCCTACAAGATATTGGAGATTTTCCAATGGTGTCATCGCTAATCGATGAAGAAACAAGGCACTGGAAAGTGAAGATGGTTAAGAGGTTTTTTCTTCCTTTTAAGGCTGAAACCATCCTTAACATTCCCCTCAG
The DNA here is from genome assembly GCF_002906115.3 of Quercus suber. NCBI lineage: Eukaryota > Viridiplantae > Streptophyta > Magnoliopsida > Fagales > Fagaceae > Quercus > Quercus suber. The sequence goes on from NW_027070138.1 coordinate 200,664, forward strand.
TTATAATTTTCCGGAAGATAGAATAATTTGGTTGGGAAACAATTGAGGAGTGTTCATTGTTAGGAGTGCATATTATGTTGCGCTTCCTATTGTGGAAAATTCTGAAGAGGGTGAATGTTCAAGTGGGGATTCTAGGACTCGCTTATGGAAAACTCAAGCTCCTTGCCAAAGTCAGAATTTTTGCTTGGAGGGCTTGTATGGATGGGCTGCCCACTAGGCTAAATTTGGCCAAGAGAGGTCTAAATGTGGGGGCTAAATGTCCACTCTGTGAGAAGGCTGTTGAAAGTTCTAGCCATGCCTTAATTTATTGTAATAAGATTTGTGAGGTTTGGTGGAATTGGCAGGATTGTCCAATAAATCTATTGGCTGTGAACAGGTGCTTTGTGGGCTTAGCCTTGGAAATATTAGATGCTGGCTCTCCGAATGACCTTGAGACTCTCCTTGTTACTGCGTGGGCTATTTGGTTTAACAGAAATCAAGTGGTTCATGAGTCTAAAAGCAGTCCCCATTCTTAAATCTGGAACTTGGCAGTGCGTACATAGGAGGATTACAAAAATGCTGTACTGTTTTGTCGGGTTCAACAACAACAAGCCCCAGACGTTGGATGGGCAGTGCCTCCTCCAGATGTATATAAGATAAATGTTGATGGCGCTACGACTGGGATTGGATGTAGGTCCTCTGTTGGTGTGGTTATTCGAGATAGTAGGGGAATGGTTGTTGCTGCGGCTTGTAAGGTGCTGAATAGGGACTATGGGGCGGCTGTTACGGAAGCTTATGCAGTGGATGAAGGGATTCGGTTGGCTATGGAGATGGAACTTCAATGAATTATTGTGGAGTCTGACTCTTGTGGGGTGGTTGACGCTATTAACGAGAGCAGTTGCAATGGTGAGTTTGGGATGGTCGTCCAAGGTTCTTTGGAGTTGTTGCGGTCTTTTAGGAGCTGGAAAGTGCGACATCTGAAAAGGGACTACAACAGAGCCGCGCATGAGCTGGCTCAGTTAGCTAAGACTTCCGGTTCTTCTCAGCATTGAAAAGGAATTGAACCACCTGTCATACAACATGTGTTATTACTAGATAGAGCGAAGTGTTAGCTTTGTCTTGTTTTTTGTTAGTTTTTACCTGTTGTTGTGCTATGTTGTTATCCAATTTTAGATTAATGAAAATTCAGTTTCAGTTTCAAAAAAAAAAAAAAACCCAACTTAAACAATTTGAATATACTTATGTAATGTCTATTTGAATTATTAATGACATAGCCAAATCCAACAATTTATGTATTTTATAATAAATAAATAATTTTAAAAAAATGCAAGACATGAGTTATCACTTTTAGCGAAAGACGCTTGTTATCACATGACTGAAGCTTTCACAGCAATGCTAAGGAGCTTGCTTAAAATGATATTAAAAAAGTGAAATTTTGATTTGACATGAATTTTGAAATTTTCAAGTTTTTTTAATTATGCACAAAAAATAAATTCATTAATCAAATAATAAATAACATTTTTAAATTTTGACATGTCAAGTTAAAACATAAAAAAAAAAAAAAAAAAAAAAAAAAAAATTCATTATTGATGAGTGTTATGATATGGAATTGTACGAATGGAAGAAGGTTGACATTAATGACGAAGCCCAGAAGGAGCGTGTCAGTCAAATGATTGAAGATTGTGAGCCTTTTGAGGGGGAGGCTTTACTGGATGCCAAGTGCTTCAAGTGATAAGGATATACTACTGAAAAGTAGATCAATTGTTATAGGGTCCTCTTTATGACAAGCTTCAATTCAAAATTTCTAGGTTTTTGCTCCAGACAAAATTGGTTCTTTTCTCATATTTTTGCAGTAGTAGTTAAATGACACTGGTATCATCTTATGTTTTTTGGTCTCAAGACAATGTGGTGGGATGTCGATAGACGCATTGAATTATATTAGGTAATGGTGTTAGCTCATTGTAATAAGCTTAAAAGCATTAATGGTAACCTTCTGATCAGAGCACACTGATCCAAGAGGTCTTACCAGTTCAACTCCAATTTTATGGGACTAGCACAACACCCGTATTCTTTCTAATTCTAGCTTTTGAAATTATACTGCTTTTTTTACATTTATCATTTATGTGTCTTTTTTAGTTCTTTTGGCAGTTGCAATGTATTAATATATCTGGGAGAGCAGGCTCAGGTGCTTATTCCTCCATTAATCATGTTGGAGCTTACCTTGATCTCCTGTAATTGTATTGAGAGGTTGCAATGACAGTCACTGGGAATTCTGCATGAGGCACGCACATTTAAGATTAAAAATGTGGCCTTTTGGGTTATATATTCGTTTTACATTTGTAATGGCTTATAGTTACTAGAACAGTTCTTTGTGGTTCATCTCTAGTTGTGACAACAGGGCTGCGAAATAAATTATAGAATGATTAGTAAGTAGTCTAGAGGATCCAACTCCATCTAAGTAAGTAAAAAACACCACCTTGGTAAGAGATCCTTTCATTATAAAGTTTAAAATTTCAAATGGTGCCCTACGCTATATGTTCCCAGAGAAGTTAAATGCAACCCATGAGTTAGGCTAGTGGATTCCTACTTGCCCTTGATTATGTAGGGATAGGAAGATATAAAGTTATTTGGAGAATTATATACTTGTGGACTCCTATTCATTTAAATCCAACTTAAACAATTTGAATATAATTATGTTAATGTCTATTTGAATTATTAATGACATAGCCAAATCCAACAATTTATGTATTTTATAATAAATAAATAAATTTTAAACAAATGCAGGATATGATTTATCACTTTTAGTGAAAGACACTTGTCATCACATTAATGGAACTTTCAAAACAATACTAAGGAGCTTGCTTAAAATGGTATTAAAAATGTGAAATTTTGATTTAATATGAATTTTGAAATTTTCAAGTTTTTGAGTAAAATATTATGTATAAAAAAATAAATTTATTAATCGATTAATAAATAACATCTGTAAATTTTGACATGTCAAGTTAAAAATATGTAATCTGACTGATAAATTTTCAAATTTTACACAAAGATGGAAAGCTTGTCCGCCCAAGTCCATATATTTCCCTCCACTACTAAATACTCTCGTAGAGCTCCTCAAAAGTCAAAACTCAGACCTTTATCTGCCTCTCTCGCCTCAAAGAGTTCAGAGTCTCTTTGAAGCCATGGCTTTGGTAAAGCTCTCAGAAATCACTCTCTTCTTTTTTTCGAAAAATTTTCACGTCTAGTTTGCATTCTGATGCCCATTTAGATCTGGATTCGTGTTTATTTTGTTGGGTCTTTGTTGAATCCAATTGGGTTTTGTTTAATCGGTTTTTCTTTGATTCCTGTATATCTGATTGGCTAATGAGAAAATACTCAAAGAGAGGAAAATAATTGACTTAATGAATTGACCTTTGGATTCAAGTGTTGGGTTTTGTTTAGTTTTTTTATTTTCTTCGTATTTAGTCATGAATTTGTTTTGTTTGTACTGTTGTTTAGGTTTTAGATGGCAATGTGGAAATTTTGGATTTATAAATTGGGAGTGTATTTGGTTCAAATCTTTGGATTTCAATGTGATTAGTTTTCTTTGTATGTTGAACTACGAAATTGGAGGCATGAAGTGGAAATCTAGGTTCATGTCGATTCATTTTTCGGATGAAGAAGAATTGAATCTAGATTCGAAGAGTAAACAAATACGTGATTGCGGGTTTTCTCTTTGCAATTGTTTTCTCTTTATTTGTAAATGAAGGTTGTTAAGAACATGAATCAAACTGATGTAGATGTGACATTTATTAAGAGCCTTTTGTTTTAGATTCGAAGGATATGATCCTTCGATCAAGCATTTGTTGTGAGGATACATGGTAATAATCAACATCAGAATTAACTTGAGTGCATGATGTAACTTCATGCTATAGAAAATGGTTTTATGTAACGTATACGTTTGGTTAACTTTAGGTCCTGCATGCGGGGAGCACCATCAAGTATGCTTTCAAGGCACTTATTGCTGCAGAGTATAGTGGAGTCGAGGTTGAATTGGTGAAGGATTTTGAAATGGGTGTATCAAACAAAACTCCTGAGTTTATGAAGATGAACCCAATTGGAAAGGTGGGCTTCTTTAGTATAGACAATGTCTTATACAAGCCATTTTTTTCTTATGTGTTTACCTGAGAAAAGGTCTCTTGTTGTGTAGGTTCCTGTGCTCGAGACACCTGATGGTCCTGTATTTGAGAGTAATGCCATTGCACGCTATGGTTAGGCTATCTTTTAAACTACATTTGTTACACTTTGAAGGCTGTTGTAAGATTTGAATTTCATTGTTGGTTATTACTTTCTGCAGTGACATGCGTGAAGGCTGATAATCCTCTCTATGGCTCTTCACTGATTGAATATGTAAGTGGTGTGAGGATTGTGAGATTGTCTGGGTATTAAAAGATTTGTTTGTTGCTTCCTATGTTTTCAAGTTTGCAGGGTTTAAAATCTTATGTTGGTATATAAACTATAAAGGGCTTGTTTGGTTCGGATGTTTAAAAGTGATTAAATCTTAAAATTTGACTCAATTAGTTTTTCCCCAAGATACTGCTTGGTAAATTCAAATATAGTATAGGATTGAAGGATTTTAAAAGCAAAAGTAATAAGGACAAAGTTTCCTACACCATTAAAAAATTAACATGACTACTGTAATGACCACACCCCAACTGTATAAATATTGTCTACTTTGGGGCCCATGTGCCTCCTGGTTTTGTTCTACCCTAAAGCACATAGCAGTGGGGGAAAAGGTTCCTACGCATTAAAGAGAGATCACTCCTTATAAGCGCATCAAAGCAAACAATATTTGCACAATTAGGGTGGGGTCGTTATAGATGGTATCAAAGTATGCTTATAAGAAGTAATCTTCTTTCAATGTGTAGAGACCTTTTCCCTTACCACTGCGTGCTTTGAGGGAAGAACAAAACCATGAGGGGTATGGGCCCCAAAGCAGACAATATTTACACAGTTGGGGTGGGGTCTTTATACCTACATATTTTGAAAATTTAATCGTTAGATTATATATTCTTAATATTCTTAACATACATGTCAAATTTCGTTCAATTCAGATGTTATCTACTATTTGATCCGTAAACTTATTTTTATGTATAATTTAAGACTACAAAAACTTGAAAATTAAACATTTGATTAATGATATAACTATTGATCTTTGATCTTCTTGAAATTTTGCAAATATGGAGGATATAATAAGAAATTGCAATCTAATGATGAATTTGTCAAAAATCACATTCAATAAAAAGATAGAGAGGGAGTTTGTAGCCATTGCCTACAAACTAGTAGCATTGTAAGATAGTTTTGTTTCATAAACTTTGTTCAATTACTAATATCATTATAAGACAATTGTTTACTCAAAAATGAAAAAAGTTCGTGTATTTGGATTCTAATTCTAATAAGAGCACCCATATAACGCGACTAGATTCCCCCCCTCCCCCCCTATATTATTGCTATTGTTTTCATAATGCTACCATTCTTGTAAATTTTTTCATGTGCTTCCTGTTGAATGGAGACACTTTTGACATTTCTATTTTGCAACCTTGTTTTGGCAGGCCCATATTGAACAGTGGATTGATTTTTCTTCAATGGAAATTGCTGCTAACATAGTGCGCTGGTATTACCCATGACGGGGTTTAATGGCGTACCTTCCACCGGTTAGTCAAGTTCTGCTTTTGCTTATTCTGTTCTCTTAACTTAAATATATTTTCATCTATCTGGAAATAGTGGAACTTTTTCATTTATAATTTAGCTCTTAACTTCCTGTTATCTGCATGAAGGCTGAAGAAGCTGCAATTGCTGCACTGAAGAGAGCACCAGATGCTTTGAATACACATCTTGCTTCCAGCACTTACCTTGTTGGACATTCTGTGACACTGGCTGATATCATTACGACTTGTCACTTGTATACCGGATTTGACCTGATCTTGACTAAGAGTTTTACCTCTGAATTCCCTCATGTAGAGAGGTACTTTTGGACCTTGGTTAATCAGCCAAATTTCCAGAAGATATTGGGTGAGGTGAAGCAAGTTGAATCTATTCCATCTGTTCAGTCCAACAAGAAGCCTTCACAGCCAAAAGAACCTGCAAAACCTAAGGAGGTCAAGAAAGAAGCAGCACCACCTAAAGCAGAAGAGGCTGCTGAGGAGGAAGAGGCACCCAAGCCCAAAGCAAAGAATCCTCTTGATCTTTTGCCTCCTAGCAAGATGATTCTGGATGAATGGAAAAGGCTGTACTCAAACACAAAGGCTAATTTCTGTGAAGTTGCAATTAAAGGTATATCCCGTATATAAGCCTTTTCCTGCCTGTGCATACAAGTGGATTCATTTTAATGTTAGTTTTTGAATGTGGTTGCTTTTGGTAATAATAGTTATGAGTATTCCGGTGTTAAGTAGTTTGTCATTTCTCTTTTTTTTTTTTTTTTTTTTTTTCAGAGCTTTGTCTTATTAATTTTATTTTGGCTCTGTATTTGTAAAATTATACTTTCTTTGTCCCATGTTGTTTGTCCACCTTAGTAGATCAAACTTTTTAAGGGGGTATCATTTAATTCATACTGTTTATATCTAAAAATCATTAGTTTCCAATATTTCCCTTCTTAATATAAACTCAAATGAAGCATATAGAAAACAAATATTGATTTTCAACTAAAGCAAAGGGTAAGTTAGGAACATATTAGAGTAGCTGATTATTTGAATAAAATTGTGACTTGGCCAGAAGAATCTACTGCAGCCGTACCTTTATGAATTCTAACCCAACCAGCATGATAAGGCTGAATTTATTAGAGCCTGTCATGCATGATATTAAGGGAAAAAAGTTTGGATGCATGCTTTTTTAAGAGATGTAATGAAGGTTATTTAAGAAGGTTTAGTGGGTAGTCTCCTTGTGCACTTCCAAGTAGACCCCCAAATGAAATGCCGAAGTGGGATTTTGGTTGGGCTTCAATTTCTAATATAAAATTTTAAAAGTTGACATTTTGGCTACTTGCAATGTTTTATTCCCAATTCAAAATTCCCCTATTATGATTTTTATGCAGTTTATAGTTCAGAGATGTTCATACTTTGTATTATGCAATATCATTTTACTTATAAAAAGAAAAGGCATTTTATATCACTTGAGATTTGGAACTTCCATCAATCAATCTTGATTGTTTCTTGAACCTACTTATATATATTCCTTTCTTCTAGCAGTTCTGCTTTTTCATACTTATACTATAATTTATTCACCTGTTCTATAACTGTTCGCTTGGTTTATGCACTTCTGGGCCTTCTTGGTGTGTGAGATTTAATAATTTAATCCTTTTTCAGTCTTGTTAGTTCACATTTGTGTGTGTGTTAGAACTCCAGTTATTTAGTGCTGTTAAGCAGTGCATGTGTGTCTGTGTGTGATATATAATAATTGGATTGCTGTATGTGTTTTCAACTTTGCTTCCTCTTGCAGGGTTTTGGGACATGTTTGACCCTGAAGGCTACTCCCTTTGGTTCTGTGATTACAAGTATAATGATGAGAATACTGTATCGTTTGTTACATTGAACAAGGTGGGTGGTTTCCTGCAATGTATGGATTTGGCTCGTAAGTATGCATTTGGGAAGATGCTGATCATTGGCTTAGAGCCTCCATTCAAGGTGCAAGGGTTGTGGCTCTTCAGCGGAACAGAAATTCCTCAATTCATTATTGATGAGTGTTATGATATGGAACTGTACGAATGGAAGAAGGTTGACATTAATGACGAAGCCCAGAAGGAGCGTGTAAGTCAAATGATTGAAGATTGTGAGCCTTTTGAGGGGGAGGCTTTACTGGATGCCAAGTGCTTCAAGTGATAAGGATACTACCTTGAAGTAGATCAATTGTTATAGGGTCCTCTTTATGACAAGCTTCAATTCAAATTTTCTAGGTTTTTGCTCCAGACAAAATTGGTTCTTTTCTCATATTTTTGCAGTAGTAGTTAAATGACACTGGTATCATCATATGTTTTTTGGTCTCATGACAATGTGGTGGGATATCGATAGACGCATTGAATTATATTAGGTAATGGTGTTAGCTCATTGTAATAAGCTTAAAAGCATTAATGATAAGCTGTGGATCAGAGCACACTGATCCAAGAGGTCTTACCCGTTCAACTCCAATTTTATGGGACTAGCACAACACCCATCTTCTTTCTAATTCTAGCATATGAAGTTATTTTGCATTTTTACATTTATATGTGTTTTTTTTTAGTTCATTTGTCAGTTGTTATGTGTTAATACATCTGCTAGAGGAAGCTCAGGTTCTTGTTCCTCCATTAATCATGTTGGAGCTTACCTTGCTCCCCTATAATTGCATTGAGAGGTTGCAATGACAGTCACTGAGAATTCTGCACGAGACACGCATATTTATGATTAAAAATGAGGCTTTTTCTCTTTTATGTAATCGTTTTACATTTGTAATGTGGGTTTCTCATAGATACTCTTAACAGTTCTTTGTGGTGCCTCTATGGTTGTTATGACAACAGGGTTACATTGCGAAATAACATGTGCAATGATTGAGATGTAGAGAGGATCGAACTTTACCTAACTAATTAAATAAAAAAATAAAAATTTGTGCCATTGTAAGAGATGCTTTAATTACAAAGTTTAAAATTTCAAATGAAGCCCTACATTCTGCATTCCTAGAGAAGTTAAAGGTACCCATAACTTAGGCTTTCAAATGGTGCCCTACATGGCGTTAAAGGAATCATCTAAGGTTTCTAGGAGAATTATTCTTGTGGAGTTTTATTCATTTAAGGCAAATGTTAACAAGAACAATGAGATACTTAGTGTGTGTTTGGCTCTAAATTAAAAAACCAACTTAATTTACCATTCAACTTATTTTTATTACCATTCATGGGTTTTACTGCACCTTTTGGTATTATTAATGGGTTTCACTGTATTATTTCAGCTAACTTTTACTTTTATCTACAGTGCTTTCAGCAAAAAGTTTTCAATTTCAACAAAATAAGCGAATCCCAAATAAACCTTCATTAAAGTTGAGTTATTGTGAGATCTTGTTAATAAAAAATTGGCATAAATGAATGAGAGGGGCTAGAAATGGCTAAAGTGATAAGCGTGGAACTCAAAAGCATGGTTTTAAAATCGGACCAGCTAGTCCGACCGGTTTAAGCACCAATCCAGTCTGATAAAAAACCCCCCAAAATGGGTAAAAATTGATAATAAAAAATAAAACCCAGTCAAAACTAACCAAATTGGGTTGAACCAGGAGCCAGAGGCAAAAACAATTTTGCCCCGGTCTAATTTTTAAAACCATACTCAAAAGTTAAAATGATACTCTTTGGACAAAATTGCCCTTTGTAAGAGATGCTTTCGTTACGAAGTTTAAAATTTCAAATGGTGCCATACATTGTGGCATTGTGCGTTCTTAGAGAACTTAAAGGCAACCCATAACTTAAGCTGGTGGATGTGGATGATTCCTCCTCCTTGTCCTTTGTTATGTCAAGATCAGAATCATCTAAACTTTCAAGGAGAATTATTCTTGTGGAGTCCTATTCATCTAAATCTAACTTAAACAAAATTTGAATATAACTATATTAATATCTATTTAAATTATTAATCACATAACCAAATCCAATAATTTATGTATTTTTCAATATAAAATAATGTTTAAAAAATGCAAGTCACAACTTGAGCTTTGAAAGCAAAGGAGTATGTATGCAATATATATTCCAAATTTTTTACCATTTGTTGAAATAGGTGAAATATATATAGTTATTATATTGCCATAATTTTATTTACACAATAATAAAATAAATTAAACATCTATCCAAAAAGATATATATAAATTAAACAAGTACATAATAACATATTTACTCCTTTAGATTCTGCCCACTAGCAAGTCATATTCACATTTTAGGCAGCCAGGGAGAGTCAACATTGTAACGCGGAGACCCATCACGACTTTGAAGTTGCAGTTGTTGTACATAACGTAACTACATATTTATTAGCTGATGGTAACAAGAAAGAATTCCAAAATGGGCACATAGGTCTTTTTCCTTTTTCAATTTTCTTTATTCCCAAACAGAGAAACAGAGAGAAACAGAGAGAGAGAGAGAGAAAGAGAGAGATGAGTAGAATTCCAAGCCTAAGATCTCTGCAATCCCTTTTCCTCTTTTGCTTGATCTCTCTGCAATTCATTTCAGGTCTCTCTCTCTCTTTGTTATTATTATTTCAATGTCTGAATTTCACTATTTTGTTCAAACATATATATTTTTTGTTTGGTTTATGATAAAAAAGACAAAACCGTACAAGAATTAGAAACCAAGGAACATAAAGAGTAGTGGGTGCTTTTATGTTGTTCTGTACAAGAATCTCTCAGTTGGGTCTCAGATCAATTTACTTTTAGCTTTGCGTTGGCCAATTGTTTTTGGGTTTTCTTGGAATGAATAGAAAAAGGAGGGAATGCATGGTTAAGGAATTGAAAAGTTTTAATTTTTTTTTTCCTTCTCTTATTAGTTCTATGTAATTAGCATGTTTAATTTCATTGCTTTTCTGCGCCAATTTTCCTGGGAAAACGGAAAAAAGTAGCTCTAGAATTCGAACTAACTGATGCATAAAACTACAAGATTTGGTTTTTCTTTTTCTACTTTTTCTTTGCAACCAAATATATAGGTGGAGTGTTTTGCATGTTATGGAACCTTGCCAATTAGGGACAATATAACTGGCTTTTTAGTTGTTTTTAATTTGGATTTCATTTTCTGATAGATACGATAGGATTTGAAATTATGGTTCCATCCATGATTATTGCTTTTTATCATCAGGCCATGGACGAGATTCGAACCTAGTTCCTCATTAAATGATAACGGATCTTACTAGTTAAGCTAATTGGGACCAACTTTAGTTTGGGAAAATGAATGTAGACGAATTAGATATAAAATAAAATTCCAGTTCAATTATATTATTGGTTCAGCTTATATCAGAACGGAACCAGTTCTGTGGTTTACCAGACATCACCTAATTGCTCATTGTAAATACAGTTTACCTAGTAACATGACTTGGTTTCATTCTGTTACTCTATAGTTAGATGGGGCATGGATCAGGTGATATGTGTTGTTTGGAAATGAAAATTACATAAAAAGAAGTTTAATTTGAAACTCAAAGTTGTTTTCTTTGTTTTTAGTTTCATCAATATCTAAACAAAGGGTTTAATTTGTTATTTTGTGATTTATCTAACAATTTGTGTGTATTTGAAGGCTTTGCAAATGATTCTCCAAGTACAAAAGATGAAAATAATGCTGGGAGTCATGGTGCTTCGGGTAGTTCTGTAGGTATCAAGATAGTTATTGTATGCCTGGGTTTGGTGGCAGTTTTTGCTTTTGCTGTGTTGTTATTCAAGATATGGCAGAAAAAGAAGAGAGAAGAGCAGCATGCTCGTCTTCTAAAGCTGTTTGAGGATGACGATGAGCTTGAGGTTGAACTTGGTATTCGGGACTGAGATCCTTTCTCATTCATGTATTGACTGTAATCAAGAGGTGTGCCTCATGGCTTTTGTTTTGCCTTTCATTAGTAGCAACCACTGCTTTGTTGATATAGGTTGTTTGAAACTTTATATTTATAGCTTTTTCTGCATTATATCTTTATTGAATACTGGTTTGTAGATCTTATTGTGATTATGCTTATAGGTGATCTATTCCAAGGGATTGTTGATTTTTCCAAGAAATGAGTTTTGTTGTGAACTTAGATTTTTCAAGGCTTTGGCATTACGGTTCTACTAGCTCCTCCTCATCCCGCCCCTCCCTCTCATTCTATGTGTTACTGTCATTTTTGTATGTTATCATTTCCTGCCTCTAGTACATCTTATTGTGAAACAATGATGTTATTGCACCCCACATATTTGCACCATGATAGCAAATCAGCAAGGTCTATCATTTTACACTTAAACAAATTAAAATACAATGTAAGAATATAAATGCACCACCTCTATCTAGCTTGTAAGAATAACCCATGAACTGTATATGGACATTGGACAAGCAGGGTAAAATTAGTTGTTGGAGAACACATTGGAGAAAGTATAAACACCTTCCAAATTTACATCCCAGATAATGGATGATTTCACCCCTTTTCACTAATTGGTCAGCTTCCAGATACATTTTCAGCATTTATAACCTAAGCTATCCTCACCAAGCTTTTGGAATAGATGATGAGGATAGCTTGGTGATGATGATTTATAAGCAATTCTACTTTCAACTTGCATTTGAGAAGGAAATGGTATATTCTGTCATATGATTGAGAGTATTTAAGACTTTTAAGGATTTTGATCATTATCTGTGAACATTGCCTTTGAAGCAGAATTGTGTTTTTGAAACAGATTTCTGTGTGTAAAAATCTGGAGGTGACATGTTTGAGAACAAGATGATTGGAAGTTGTCTGAGATAGTTTGGCACGTATTAATTATTATGAAGAAAATGAATGTCACGGTTTTACTTGAAACAAAAGCAAGGCCAACTAGGATGTGGGCCAAGTTGGTTAGAAACAATATGACAGTCTATGACTAATGGAATAAAATAATATTGATGGCACTGGTTGTTAATTGGTTGTGCTGTCTACGATTCCATGGAATAAGAGTGTTGTTGAAGTAGTCAGTTAGGTGCAATATCACAGTTATTGTGATGTGGAAATTAATATTTATTTTGATTAGGACATCATTTCTCTTCTTGTTGGCATGATTAGTGATTTTGATGATGTTGGTGCCCCTTCACTATGGTAGTTTAAAACATCAACTAGTTTCTTTCTTTCTGCATTTAAATGGGGGTAAGCGGGTCTGGTATTGCTGGGAAAAAAAAATAGAGAGAGAGTATTAGACGAACAAGAAAAAGAGTAGTTATAGGAAAATCTGATGCATATTTTGTATTTTAAATTGGTTTAATGATGATGATGTTGGCAGTTTGCCTTTTCATTTTGAAAGTTTAGGACTACCATAATGAGCTATATGGTTTGTCTTTGTTTTTTTATTCAGTTGGATGATACTATAGGCAAGTCAAATGAGTATTTTGCTATATGTTCCGTGATTAAATTAAATGTAAATATAATTTTTTAGTCTTGTGTGTTCAAGATCAAGTTGGAAGGCCTTCCAAATTATTGCCGCTGTAGCTAAACTAGAGCACTCCCGTGAGATGTAAATAGCCTCAATGCGTATAAAAAAAAAAACAAAAAATAGCCTCAATGCATATTTTTAGAAGTCTGCATTTCATATCATTATTACTCATTCTTAGGGGATTTTAGAAACTATTGACTGACCAATGGATAGGACTATATACTTCAAGATCTAGCTCACCACAGAAAGAAGCTACAGGGTCTGGTCTCCTGCCACTGGTTGTGTAAAGATCAACTTTAAAATTAGACCCAAGAAATCAGTGAGTACACATGGGAAGTCAGCCATTCTGATGCAGAAAATTGGTGGTTCATGAGCTATGTTGGAAACTCTCTGATTTCTGAGGGGAAAGCAACCTGTTATTAGCTTCCCTAAATGCAAGATTCTTTGCAGCCCCCCGAGATTAATCTCATGGAATATGTGAGTTTCATGCAGATTCCCTCCTGGAAGGTTGTTTTATTCTCATCATAGATCAAGTAGGCTAGCCATTCATTTTTTATATTAGTTTTTCAGGTTCTCTTCTAATGGACAGTCTGTTTGAAATGCATTATTTAGTTCTCTAGAATTTGTAGCTATTACATTCTTCTAGCCAATTTTCATCCTAGGCTTACAAAAAGTCTTACCTCAATTACTTAGCTAAAAAATATGATATCCATGGTTGAAGGGAGACTAAATATTTCTTGTCAAGAAGACGACATTGGGCAGAAACAACATGACCCTAGACATAAACTGAATATTGTATGGCATGTTTTTTGGAGTGAAAAAATGACATTCAGCAACAAATGCCGTGTTGAAGTTGTGTTTTTCTCTTATTATTTTAAAAATGTCATGTTGCTTCATGCTTGCATAATGGTATACTTAAAAATGTCATGTTGTTTGCATAAAATAGTATATTTCGTTTAACAAATAGGGAATGTTGATCTTGTCATAAACGTACATGTTTAGCCCCATGCGTTTCTCAATTTATTTTTTGACACAGAGGAGGGAACTTAATATATTACTACTTCCGTCCCACTTTGTTTGTCCTCTATTCCATTTTGAGATGTCTCAAAATATTGTCATGTTTTTAAAAATAAAAGTCATTAATTTACTAATGTTCCTATTATACCTCTATTTTATTAATAATTCAATTTTTTGATAAATTTATTTAAGGGTAGTCTTGGAAACTTATACAATTTTAAAAGGTAAATAAGATAATAAATGATGTTCTCTTAAAAAGTTTAATTTTTTAAACATGACAAATAAAGTGGGACGGATGGCGCACTTAAAATCAACTTGACAATTCAAAAATATTACTCCACAAGCAAAGTCAAACACTTCGTTTAATCAAACCTAGCCGCAGGAGTATACATATTGTGATATTAAAGCCTTTAGGGAAAATTATTTTATATTAGATGAGCAATTTTTTATCTCTTCTTATATTCTATCAAAAAGGAATATTTTTTTCTTCTTATAGTAATGCACTCACTATTATGTGGGTAGGATATATATATATATATATATTATACATACAATTTTTTATCACTAAATGTAATATATATTACATTTAGTGTACTAAATAATTACTTTTAACTTAAATGAATTAAGTTCTACATTGGTATTGAATTGATAAATTTCACAGTGAGTCAACTGATTCACCACCAAATTGGGAGATGTTTAAGCAAAAGAGTGGCAGCTTGGTAAGAATTATAGCAGACTGAGACCAAATTTTCATAGCCCCAAAACTCATACAAGCCCTCCACGATTAAATATTTTGCATTCAAATATAAGTCTGACATTTAGCAAGTGAGTTTGGCAAGCTCCACTCACAAAAAGAAAATCACCACCCCCATTTTTAAAAAAAAATTATGGTTACCATACTTTCAACAAATAAGCAATTATTAAAGCGCATCTAACCAAACTTTGGTATTTTAAGAGGAAAACTGGGGTTGAAAGTGATTCATTAGGGTTGAAGATGGCAAGTCTATTATATGATTATTGAGCTAAATTGACAAATAAAATTATGATTAAGCAAATTGCACCAAACAACTTTGATAGTTGAGATAGACTCACACACACACACACACACATATATATATATATATATATCTTTTTTTGTTTGCTTCAAGAGGAAGTGGATATTTAAATAATAATGTCTTTGATTATATTGAGCATCAAAAACCAATCTATCATCAATTTGATTTAAATAGCCCAAACTTACTCTAGAATTATCAATCCTTTGCATTATCCATTTTGTTTTAATCCGTCTTTCAATTACTTTAGAATTAAGAATTGTTTGTATCTAATAAATAAATAAATAAAAAGTATTTGAAGTTCTGGGTATATAACTCAATTCACAAAATTAATTTTACTAAAAGCCAGGTTTTTGTAAATTTAATAATTGATGATCCAATATAATAGCCAATTAGCCATACACTTGGCTTCAAAACTGTTCTAGCTTGAATGAATAGCATATTTTGTTTTACAGGCAAGGTAGTATACTCTTGTGGTATATTTGGCACAGGAAACGTGAAACCAATAAATTCCTTGTAATAAATACTCCATCACATATAGAGCTTGACATTCAAACTGAAACAAAGGGCCATTTTCATAATAAAAAAAAAGATAAACAAAGTGATGAGCCATCACATATTCACATGAGTTCCCCCCTCACATAAATTTCCTTATTTATGTGTTATGTACTATCTAAATTTGTATAGTCTGACTATGAATAGCTACTGGTATAAAGTACATCAAAATATCACTATTGGTGATAACATATGAATTTGATCTTGTGTTTGTGAGTCACTGGACTTCATCCTATTGTAATGGAAAGTGTGGAATAAAAAATACTGATAGAGTGAGACAAGTGTTGGGAGATGAAATATGAAAGAGAGGGGAAATATGTATTTTCATCTCATTAAAAAATTGTGAGGGAAATTCAGCAATTTTGGCCAAACCAGAAACAATGCATTCGGCCATTAATTTGTTAAAAATAATAAAAAAAAAAAAGGAAAAAAAAACGTCTTATCAATGTTTCCAATCTTTCACGTTTCCAATTTTCCACATAAAAGTTGAGCGATTAAAGTCAAGTGACATAACATGTTCTTCTGACTCTAACCTTTAAGTTATAAATTAATGAACCATTTTAAGAAATTTAATACATATTTACATAAAATTGTTTTTTGATAATTAGAATAATTTGTTAAGAAAAAGGAAAAGAAAAAAAAAAAGTGTCTTATCAATGTTTCTAATTTTCCACAGAAAAGTTAAAAGAATAGAGTCAAGTGACATAACATGTACTTTTAACTCTATCTTCTAGGTTCTAATGCTCCTTTTTCATTATTGTAATTATCAAAAAGCAGTCTCATATAAGAAGAAGCCATTACAACTACTTCATCAATGGGTGACCTTGACAAAAACCTTTTAGAAAATAAATATATATTTTTCATCCACATAAGATATTTATTCATGTTGAAGGGTGGTTTTGTCATGTAATAATTAACCATGATAATAATAGTTAAAATTTTAATTATTTATTTTCTAAATAAATTTGTAAACTTTGTATTAGGTTATTTGAAACAATATATAAACACACAGAATTTTTAACCTTTGAGAATTGTAATTTTTGTGAGTGTAAAAACTCTAAAAATGTATGGCACTTGATATGTAAATTTTATAGCAACTGAATAGGTCTTGATATGAAAATTCATGACTCTTTAATCGAAAATTTGCACCACTTTGTAAGTTATGGATTCCCATCATTGTCAATTGTCATGTTGATGTTAGGACCCACTCTACAAAGAAAGAAGAGCCTGCTTTATTTTCATCACATGATGGTCACATCTCATGCAATCATAGATCAAGATATATCAATTTCATAAGCTAAATTTACCACCTAAAATATTATATATATATATATATATATTAACCTTTGAATTTCTTAACTAAACTGATTTTATATTCAATTCTATAATTAATCATGATCTTATTATTTTCCACTATATTGAAGGTTCATGCATGCACCTCAATTCAGAACCTCAATTTCACACTAATATATTTAATTAATTTAAGGGAATGTCAAACATAGTGTGAAAAACCTCAAAATCGTACATCACAAAACCCCAACCTCAAAATTCTTTCAATTCACATTACACAGTAAGTTTCAAGGGAATTTACATCACCCAGTGTTATGACTTTTTATTTATTTATAATTATTTGACCATCTTTACATGTGTCACATGAGTGGTAGAAAATGTCTATTAATTGGCCTACAGTTTCTATGACTTGAATTGTTTTCCATTGACTCATTGTCTTTAAAATAAAATATAAAATAAAATAAAATAACAAAAATGAAAGAGAATACTTGTCCATTTAAGGCATTAACTAATGCATTTTACTCCCATTCCGTTATTTAGACAACAACAATGTTAGGGGTACAACTTTTATCATCATAAAATTTATCCATATAGATTAGAGTAAATATTGTTATGAATTAATATTGATGTTATTTGTATTCTACATCGATAGATCATGTCAGTGATTTTTTTTTAATTGTGTTTTTAGAAAATACCCCCCCCCCCCTCCAAAAAAAAAAAAAAAAAACTTATTTAGAAAGCCCAAATATTTTCTTAAAAATAATTAAGTTTGTCAATTTTTCAACTTTCCAAGCATCCATATAATTAATGCTCATACAATATTTCTCTTTATTATTATTATCTTTTTCTTTCCTTAACCTATTGAGAGGGAATAATCTTGGCCAAATCATCTTAATTAATCATGTTGGATCGATCTCTACAATAATTTCTTTAATTAAAAAAAATGTCTTTTAAGAAAAAAAAAAAAAAAAAAAACCAGAGAGAATATCTCTCAAATCAATTGTACTCAAGTCCTATTAGACCATTCCACACGTTGCCAAACCTACATGGCCTTCATGAGAGCTTTGTCTCACTAGTTCTACCATAGGTCTATAATCTTATGGCTTTATTTTTTATTTGACCAACTTAACATGCCTCACATAAGTGGCAGGAAATTTCAATTGGCCTATAGTCTCTCTATGACTTGAAAAGTTTTCCATATACAAGAGAATACTTGTCCATTAAGGCATTAACTAATGCATTTTGCCCCATTCCGTTATTTAGACGGCAACAATATTAGGGGTACAACTTTTATCGGCATGATATTTATTCAAATGGATTAGAGTAAATATTATTATGAATTAATATTGATGTTATTTGTATTCTATATCAATAGATCATGTCAGTGATTTTAAAAAATTATAGAAAATACTCCCCAAAAAAAAAATATTTAGGAAATACAAATATTTTCTTCAAAATAATTAAGTTTGTCAATTTCTCAACTTTCCAAGCATCCATATAATGCTCATACAATATTTCAATTTATTATTATTATCTTCTTCTTGTTCTAAAACCTATAATAGTGCACTTAATATTTTCAACTAGTAACCTAATGGTCCGTTTGGATTAAGGGGAGAGGGAGAGGCTGTTTTTAGGCAATCTATTTACTCCCCTTTAAGCCCCTCCCTCCACCCTTAATCCCTAAGTAGACAAGCATGGTCCATTCTGTAAATTGTGCAGATTTTTCTAAACTGGAGATTAGAGTCATTAGACCATAGATATAAATGTCAGCAAATTGACAATAGCCATGGTGCTAAAAAGTCTACAACCTATAGATTTATAATAATTATTCTACACTATTAGGCCAAGACATTAATATAAGTTTATTTTAGTATAGGCTGATTTAATATGTATCCCACAATAAAAATAAATGAATTTACTAGTTAAACTAACAAAGAATTCATCTTCAATTTGTAAAGCCAAGTGACCAAACCTTTATTGATAGAACACAATTCTAAGAGTGTACAACACAAATTCAAAACCAGAATAAAACATAAATTCTAAGAGTGTAGAACTTGCGCCTTGATCAGTTTTAAATGATAAAAATAAACCTACTTTGTAATTTATTTTTAATAATTTTTCCATTCATGTTAATTTCCCTTACTCGGTCAAACCCTGCATTGACTATGAAAACGAAATACCAACCACCAGGGAAAGCTCATATATATGCATGGTGCCAATGTGCCTAAACCATAGCATTTAGGCTCTATTAGTGACAAATACTAATTGGTTAAAAAATAAAAAGTGACACACGATAAATATAAGACTACATGCCCAACTTTTATTACAACAAAGGCTAGCGTCAAAAGGTAGTACTGAAGACTAAACAAATTTCATAATAATTGATTGATTGAACATTACTTTCAAGTGGGTCCTTCAATATTAATGATACTACTTTTACTTGAATCAATCACATCACACTATTTAACTAATAATTGTGAAAAATGAAAAAAATGAAAAACTTTTGCCTTTCTATATTTCTTTTAATATAAGATTCTTGGAATCTATTTGTTTTATTGAAATTGAAAACTTTTTTTAAAAATATGTAAATAAAAATAAAAGTTACTAAATATATAGATAGGACCATAAATAATACAAAAAGTGCAATAGATCATGAATAATAATAATAATAAAATAAATAGTAAAATAAGTTGCAAAAATAATCTTTACAAACGGACACTAAGACATAAACACCAATTATTTTCTTTTCTTTCCTCGTTTACAATGAACTCAAATTTG
This sequence comes from Quercus suber, assembly GCF_002906115.3. Classification (NCBI taxonomy): domain Eukaryota; kingdom Viridiplantae; phylum Streptophyta; class Magnoliopsida; order Fagales; family Fagaceae; genus Quercus; species Quercus suber. Next base: position 220,430 of record NW_027070138.1, read on the forward strand.
CATAACACTAATATAAAAGATTGGTATCACCAATTTTATTCTTCCCTTTGCTTTATTATATATAGATTTGCTTTTGCGCCTAGAATAAACAAATATGCGCTGAAGACGAAGATGTTGTTCAAATGGAATTCGTTAGTTTTCTTATTTAAACTTACTGAATATTTTATTTTATTTTATTTATTTATAGGTAAAATTACTGAATTGTTTTGTTGTAATATTATTTCATGATCATTTCCAATTTCGGTATTCTATACAATCAAGCCATCATTCAATAAATCATGTTAATTAGACTTTGGCAGTGTGGTTATGCTTAAATCATACCTTCTAATATTACTCCCTCAATTAGCATCAGATGATTAAATTGGTTTTTTTTTTTTTTTCTCTAAACCATACCACATTAGCTATTCATTTTTTTTTTTTTTTTTAAGTAAACATGAGCTATTCATTTTTCAAGGTAACATTGTGCCTAAGAACAACGTCCATATATGCAAGGAAAATGTGGCCCTAAACCATAGATTTGAGCTCTATTATTGAGACATACTAAATGTTGTTAAAAAAAGAAAAAGTGATTAAATGCTAATTTTTTTTTTTGAGAAGCCGATTAAATGCTAAATATAATATGCCAAACTTTTATCACCATCTCAAAAGCAAAAATTTCATAATAATTAACATGTCCTATTGTGATTGAAACATCATTTTTACTAGGTCCATCATTAATGATATATATTTATTTATTATCAATCACATCCATTATGTTAGTAGTAGTAGTAAAAAATGATAAAAATCCTACAAACTTTATTACATAAATTAATGTGGTAATAAATATGATTTGGGAATTTTGATAGCATAGTAAATTAAGAAAAATTCAAAAAATACAACATATTTTTCTATATAACTTTGCAAATTATGTAACAATGAATTTGATTGGTAAATTTTCAAAAACATAAAAATAAAATATGAATAATTTTTTTGTAATTAGTAACAGTACATAAATTTGTATAGATTATATAGTAAAATTAGTAACATATCTATCATCACACATATATGAATGTTTGAATTGCTATTTTCTAATTGGCAGGACTCAATTATTTTGTAAAAGTTAGATGGTAAAATTTATAACATCCCTAATATAGTCAACAAAAATTTATTTCCCTAGACTGATTGGCATCAAAATGACCATATATAATGTGTTTTTTTTTATTGTCCGTCATTGACATCCTAGTGCACATATTTGGACTGCACATGTCCTAATCTAATGCAGAAGATACATTTTTGTTTCCTTCACACACATTATCAATCAGTCTCAGACACAGACACCATCATATGAATAAGGCATGCCTGAGACACATATGAAAGTTGGATTCATGAGATAGATTCTTGAAGGGCATGTTAGTCACTCAAAAAATAAAAAAACAAAAATATTGGATAAGCTTTTGCCCTATTTGGTGCTCATTGCACCTGCAAAAGCATCCACCTTGCACAAAAACTACTACGTCTTGTATGGAATTTTAGCAAATCACTATTCCCCACGTCATTTTCTCTCTCTCCTCTCTCTCTCTCTCTCTCTCTCTAGGTAGACAAAGACAGAAAGAGCTATTAAAGGAGGAGAAGTAGTACTAGAGCTCTATGCAAAGTTTGTTTGGTATTAGAAAAAAATTCCAAAAACTAACTAGCAGGGGTGAGTTCCAAAGCCAGGTCTGTGCTTGCCTACCTCATCACATCTCTTCTAGTTGTAGAATTTATTTCAAAGTAGGTGTAGTTTTGAATTCATCTCTTGGATCTGTTTTCAGACAAAAGAATATTTTGTCCAAAGCCAGTGCTGTTTCTTAAGCTTATTTTCTAGCTTTTCCATGGCTTTTTATGGAAATATTTTTTTTTCCTCAAAATGATTAATGAAAACTTTGCTTGATGTTACTGATTTTGTTCTTTTTATATATATATGTATATATATATATATATTGGCTTCTAGAGCTCTCGGTTTTATGTAATAAGTTCATGATGGTGCTTCATAATTTCAGTGCTAGTTCTTAAGCCTATTTTCTAGTTTTTCTTTTTCTTTTTCTTTTTTTCCACAAAATGATCGATGAAAAATTTGCTTGATATTATTGATTTTGTTATTTTTATGTACTTTTTTTTTAGTTCTAGAACTCACGGTTTTATGTAATAAGTTCATGATGGTGCTTTATATTTCAGTGCTAGATAATGTTTCTTAAACTTATTTTCTAGCATTTCCTAGGCTTTGTATGGATATGTGTTTCTTTTCCTTATTCTTATTTTTTTCCCCTCAAATGATTAATGAAAAATATTAGGCCATTGGTTCAAGTCTCATGCCAAGTTTGAGTCCTAATATATATTTTTCTGATTTTTACAACAAAAAATTCTCAATTTTCTTGAGCTGATCTGAGTTGATTTTGACATTTTTCTAGTCTTTGAGCTTCTCAATCTCATGTAGATCATGGATTTGGTTAGTGTAACCATAAAACCCTAAAAACACACACATGTACAACACTTGCACACAAAGACACAAACACAAAAAAATCGTAGTCATTTTACTGTAGGATCTGGCTTTGTTATTAGGTCAAGTGCATGTTTCAACAGTAGTTCATAGCCCTTAATTTATGCTTCTCCTTAATATTGAAGTAATTGTTCACTGTCTATGACGTCATTTCTTCTTAATAATTGACATTCATTCAACACATTAAACCAATACCTTTTGGCAATTCCGCAAACTCGTTTTGGCAAGCATCAATTTTCTGTTGCAACTTTCAAACTAATCAACTCTACATTAGTTGAAATGTTTAATTACACACATCAAAGACAATATTTGTGTAATAGTCTCATATTGAACATATAAAACCTACTGATTTTGCTAGAGAAAGTAACATATAACTACATGATGTCACTTGCTAATGTGTTTAGGCCTCTCAGGTTGTGCAATGGGGAGAAGAAAGATTGAGATCAAGCGGATTGAGAACAATACAAAACGCCAAGTCTCCTTCTGCAAGAGGAGAAATGGACTCTTAAAGAAAGCTTGTGAACTTTCTGTCCTATGCGACGCTGAAGTGGCTCTTCTCATCTTCTCCAGTCGTGGACGGCTTTATGAGTATGCAAACAACAGGTGAATTAACCTCACATATCTTCATTTTCATTGTTTATCATGTTTCTCTGCTCATTGGGTGAAAATAGCTAAATCAAACATATGTATTTGTCTTGTGGGATTTCCTAATTCATCTATAGATCATGTACTTATTTATTTTTCTTTTGACATTGATACCATGGATCTTTATAATTTTATGTTTATTCGGTATTTCTTCAAATAAAAAATTAATAAATTCTAAGTATATATATTTTATATGTGGAAATTATGGTCTTCTTTTGTGTCATGACTTGTGTAATGATCTAATTAAAAGACGAGTGAGGGCAGAATGTATTCAAAATAGGTAAATGAAAGTGAAGATACAAACATGGAGTTATAATTAAGTACTATATTATGACATTTTATGAGCTTAAAGAAATTTTTGGAAGCCATTTTTTTAAAACATGGCTAATTAACATATATATATATATAGAGAGAGAGAGAGAGAGAGAGGGTTTTTTTGGCGGGGGAGACTAACAATGATTTGTGTAAGCATCATTCATGCTGCTACCTAGAAAAAAGGAAAAAATAAAAAAACTAAGTTGCAGTTATCTCTTAAAACAATATAATAGAATTTTCATGTGATATTCTTTGAATTGAATTACTTTTTAAGAAATGTCTGCATTAATGTGTGTATATTAATATGGAAAAAGGGAGTTTCAAATCCCATGAGATGATCTAGAAACAGGTATCTTTAACTTGGAAAACAGGCAGTGGAGTTGTGATGCCTATTATGCCAAGAACTTGGTTGATACCGTTTGAGTTTGCGTGAAACAATTGAGTTAGAATGCACGAACACTTCATTTAGGGTGTCATACCTGTATCATATCTGTGTCTTATCCGTATCATACTAGTATTATACTTACCATTTCATATTATAATTTTTTAAAAATTACTTGTATCACTATGTTATACCCGTACCTGTATTTGTACTCGTATCCATGTCCGCATTCGAGGCACAAACCTTTTCGCTTCATCCACCACGATTAATAGTTTATAACTTGGAGAGCAAATAGACATTTTACATACTCTCCTCACTCTCACTCTCTCAGATTTGGCTTTGTCGTCTACAGGAAAAATGAGAGAGATCCTTCATTTCATATACTCAGCGATATGGATTAAACTATACACGAAAACCAATTGGTTTTGCTAACAAAACAACGAGAGAATTACATACAAATGCAGGATATCCATCCAAGCATTGATGAAAATAATGCACTGCTGCATCTCACAGTGTGTTCATATGTACTCAAAGTTGTTTTATAAGACTGAGATGCATGAAGAAAAGGCAACAAATTCCCAGATGCAGCTCTAGCAGCACTTTTGCATAAAAATACATATGTTTACCAACAGTGACCATAAGAAACAAATCATTGCTAGATGTCTTTTACACTTATTTGATTTCACTTTTTAGATTTGTGATCTTTGAGAATCTAGCAGTGTAAATAAAAAGGTTGCAGAGATTCTGATCCTTTTTCCTCTTCTGTTGTTTGTGGGATCTCAGTTGAAGTAGTCTTCTACTTCCACCTTTTGCTCTCAAATCTTCCTATCATTTCTTTTATATTTTTTGACTGAGCAATTGCTTGATATTTTATACTCAATGGACCGTGTGTGTACTGTACACTTTTGTTTGGTATACTTCACAATGAAAGTTCTAATAAAAGTATTAGTGAAGTTTTTGGTCTCTCTTTCTTTTACCAATCCCATGCTAAGAGCTAATGCCAAAGTCACAGACTACGTTCTATTAGATTTTAATGGTTGGCTCGTGGTCTACAAGTGCTTTAGGGTTTACCATTACTCTCTTCTGTAATAAAACAAGTGAAACACTGTAGTGATTCTGAAAGTTTCCCTTTTGTTTCTGATTTTCTGTGGCACGTATCATAAGTTTCTGACATGAAATATCCACCTGTTTCTGGACCTTAAAAATGGGTGTCCTTAGTTTCCATTTACTTTATTATTCATTTTGGTTCAACTACTCTCTCTCTCTCTCTCTCTCTCTCTCTCTCTCTCTCTCTCTCTCTCTCTCTCTCTCTATATATATATATATATATCGGACTTTTGCATTTTAACATTTTAAAATAAGAAGAGATTGAAATCAGGTTCAAACTGAATACTACTTGCTGATTTAATATCATAAATAAATTATTACCTATTGACTATTGTTTTAAAAGTATAGTTATTAGAAAATTGTGGAATCAATTTTTCAATCATCAATCTGACACTTTATTCAGAAAAGGAAAGCTATTATGCGTGACAAAATTGTGTTGGCAAAACAACCTTAACCATGATATAACTAAAGAGATTCAGCTACACCTACACGTTATCATGTAAAAGTTAAGTAATAATAATAACAACAGTAAATGAATCCTAATTAGGAGTCATAAAACTGACTTAACATGCATAAGTGCTTTCCTATATGTTGTTTATACCATACAAGGTGTTAGAATAATTAGGTGGAAACCCCTTTGGGCGAAATAACTTATATTACTTGTATTTATGCACTAATTCCAATCTAGTTAAGCTTAACACCCTTTATCGCAAATAATAACCTTATGAAATTGTGAGGGGTTTATCACAAGTAATCAAAGTTGTTCAATGTATATCCCAACAACTAATGACAATAATTACAAGCCAAATAATAATGATGATAATACTAGTACTAACAAGAGAATTAAGCATTATCAAAGAAGGAAAACTAACTCAGTTCACCGAAATGACTGACCTATTTGGAAGAAATAAATAAATCTAGGGTGTCAGCTCTTATGGTCCATTTGGATTGAGGGGGAGGGGGGGAAGTAGAGTAGAGTAGAGTGAAATTGGCTCAAAATTAGCCTATTTTCAGCCAACTTTACTCTACTCCCCTCCACTCTTCTTTCCTCCCCCCTCAATCCGAAAAAACCCTGAATGTTCTCCATCTTCATATATGGCATGTTGTGGTTGCTCTGAACTATCCTTTGCTGCCTCTCTTTCTCCCTTTTTCACCTTTCTTTTTAGTGTTACTATAAATGAGAATCTTTGGCCTATTAGCACAGAATAATGGAAAGGCTGTTTCTAGACCTTTCTTTTTCAGGATCTATTTTCTTTGGTTACCTTCTACCAATTCTAGCTTTGGGAATTACATCCCCCCATCTCTTGTTTTCTTTCTTAAGTGAAAAGAATGTAAAACATATCTTTCTTTCTTTTCCTTTTTTTGGCCATCCATGAAGGGTTAAAGACTTGCAAAGAGTCTTTGGTCCTTTTACTTTCAATTAGTACTTTTTGGTATAAGAGAATGACGCAGAAAAAGAAGACATTGTCAAAATATAATGTTCTTGTGATTGCACAAGGATAACCCTTTCTGATCCATCAAAATGTCACAAAGGAAACAGACTTGAGTGTCACTAAGACACTGTAGTACTATTGTAAAAAAAATTTGCAATTAGAAAATCGGGTAATGCAAGTTATTTGTACTTTGATGCTAAAATATACCATATTTTGCCATTTACAAGTCCGGATGCGAATGCTCTAAAATGTTTTTTAATCAATCTTCAGGTCACATCACTAAAGATAACTAGCTCCACTAACATGTACTGCATTCAGCACCCATTACTTCCTTGATTCGTTGTTTCAAGTTTGTTTACATTTGACATTTGTTTCCTCATTTATGTCTTTACATATGTATAACTTAAATTGCGTTTCAATTAACATTAGAAACTTGATTTGTTTTTAACAAACAGTACAAAATCAACCATTGAAAGGTACAAGAATGCATGCTTGGACAGCTCAGAAACAAGCTCTATTGCAGAAACAAATACTCAAGTAAATGAAGTAAGCTATTTCTCTATATTTCATTTTCCTTTCTTTTTTTTTTTTTTTTTTTTTAATATATATATATATATATATATAAATTTTTTTTTTTGGGCTTCTAGAGCTCTCGGTTTTATGTAATAAGTTCATGATGGTGCTTTATAATTTCAGTGCTAGTTCTTAAGCCTATTTTCTAGTTTTTCTTTTTCTTTTTCTTTTTTTTTCCACAAAATGATCGATGAAAAATTTGCTTGATATTATTGATTTTGTTATTTTTATGTACTTTTTTTTTTAGTTCTAGAACTCACGGTTTTATGTAATAAGTTCATGATGGTGCTTTATATTTCAGTGCTAGATAATGTTTCTTAATTACTTATTTTCTAGCATTTCCTAGGCTTTGTATGGATATGTGTTTCTTTTCCTTATTCTTCTGTTTTTTCCCCTCAAATGATTAATGAAAAATATTAGGCCATTGGTTCAAGTCTCATGCCAAGTTTGAGTCCTAATATATATTTTTCTGATTTTTACAACAAAAAATTCTCAATTTTCTTAAGCTGATCTGAGTTGATTTTGACATTTTTCTAGTCTTTGAGCTTCTCAATCTCATGTAGATCATGGATTTGGTTAGTGTAACCATAAAACCCTAAAAACACACACATGTACAACACTTGCACACAAAGACACAAACACAAAAAAATCGTAGTCATTTTACTGTAGGATCTGGCTTTGTTATTAGGTCAAGTGCATGTTTCAACAGTAGTTCATAGCCCTTAATTTATGCTTCTCCTTAATATTGAAGTAATTGTTCACTGTCTATGACGTCATTTCTTCTTAATATTTGACATTCATTCAACACATTAAACCAATACCTTTTGTCAATTCTGCAAACTCGTTTTGGCAAGCATCAATTTTCTGTTGCAACTTTCAAACTAATCAACTCTACATTAGTTGAAATGTTTAATTACACACATCAAAGACAATATTTGTGTAATATTCTCATATTGAACATATAAAACCTACTGATTTTGCTAGAGAAAGTAACATATAACTACATGATGTCACTTGCTAATGTGTTTAGGCCTCTCAGGTTGTGCAATGGGGAGAAGAAAGATTGAGATCAAGCGGATTGAGAACAATACAAAACGCCAAGTCTCCTTCTGCAAGAGGAGAAATGGACTCTTAAAGAAAGCTTGTGAACTTTCTGTCCTATGCGACGCTGAAGTGGCTCTTCTCATCTTCTCCAGTCGTGGACGGCTTTATGAGTATGCAAACAACAGGTGAATTAACCTCACATATCTTCATTTTCATTGTTTGTCATGTTTCTCTGCTCATTGGGTGAAAATAGCTAAATCAAACATATGTATTTGTCTTGTGGGATTTCCTAATTCATCTATAGATCATGTACTTATTTATTTTTCTTTTGACATTGATACCATGGATCTTTATAATTTTATGTTTATTCGGTATTTCTTCAAATAAAAAATTAATAAATTCTAAGTATATATATTTTATATGTGGAAATTATGGTCTTCTTTTGTGTCATGACTTGTGTAATGATCTAATTAAAAGACGAGTGAGGGCAGAATGTATTCAAAATAGGTAAATGAAAGTGAAGATACAAACATGGAGTTATAATTAAGTAGTATATTATGATATTTTATGAGCTTAAAGAAATTTTTGGAAGCCATTTTTTTAAAACATGGCTAGTTAATATATATATATATATAGAGAGAGAGAGAGAGAGAGAGAGAGTTTTTTTGAGCGAGAGGGAGACTAACAATGATTTGTGTAAGCATCATTCATGCTGCTACCTAGAAAAAAGGAAAAAATAAAAAAACTAAGTTGCAGTTATCTCTTAAAACAATATAATAGAATTTTCATGTGATATTCTTTGAATTGAATTACTTTTTAAGAAATGTCTGCATTAATGTGTGTATATTAATATGGAAAAAGGGAGTTTCAAATCCCATGAGATGATCTAGAAACAGGTATCTTTAACTTGGAAAACAGGCAGTGGAGTTGTGATGCCTATTATGCCAAGAACTTGGTTGATACCGTTTGAGTTTGCGTGAAACAATTGAGTTAGAATGCACGAACACTTCATTTAGGGTGTCATACCTGTATCATATCTGTGTCTTATCCGTATCATACTAGTATTATACTTACCATTTCATATTATAATTTTTTAAAAATTACTTGTATCACTATGTTATACCCGTACCTGTATTTGTACTCGTATCCATGTCCGCATTCGAGGCACAAACCTTTTCGCTTCATCCACCACGATTAATAGTTTATAACTTGGAGAGCAAATAGACATTTTACATACTCTCCTCACTCTCACTCTCTCAGATTTGGCTTTGTCGTCTACAGGAAAAATGAGAGAGATCCTTCATTTCATATACTCAGCGATATGGATTAAACTATACACGAAAACCAATTGGTTTTGCTAACAAAACAACGAGAGAATTACATACAAATGCAGGATATCCATCCAAGCATTGATGAAAATAATGCACTGCTGCATCTCACAGTGTGTTCATATGTACTCAAAGTTGTTTTATAAGACTGAGATGCATGAAGAAAAGGCAACAAATTCCCAGATGCAGCTCTAGCAGCACTTTTGCATAAAAATACATATGTTTACCAACAGTGACCATAAGAAACAAATCATTGCTAGATGTCTTTTACACTTATTTGATTTCACTTTTTAGATTTGTGATCTTTGAGAATCTAGCAGTGTAAATAAAAAGGTTGCAGAGATTCTGATCCTTTTTCCTCTTCTGTTGTTTGTGGGATCTCAGTTGAAGTAGTCTTCTACTTCCACCTTTTGCTCTCAAATCTTCCTATCATTTCTTTTATATTTTTTGACTGAGCAATTGCTTGATATTTTATACTCAATGGACCGTGTGTGTACTGTACACTTTTGTTTGGTATACTTCACAATGAAAGTTCTAATAAAAGTATTAGTGAAGTTTTTGGTCTCTCTTTCTTTTACCAATCCCATGCTAAGAGCTAATGCCAAAGTCACAGACTACGTTCTATTAGATTTTAATGGTTGGCTCGTGGTCTACAAGTGCTTTAGGGTTTACCATTACTCTCTTCTGTAATAAAACAAGTGAAACACTGTAGTGATTCTGAAAGTTTCCCTTTTGTTTCTGATTTTCTGTGGCACGTATCATAAGTTTCTGACATGAAATATCCACCTGTTTCTGGACCTTAAAAATGGGTGTCCTTAGTTTCCATTTACTTTATTATTCATTTTGGTTCAACTACTCTCTCTCTCTCTCTCTCTCTCTCTCTCTCTCTCTCTCTCTATATATATATATATATATATATCGGACTTTTGCATTTTAACATTTTAAAATAAGAAGAGATTGAAGTCAGGTTCAAACTGAATACTACTTGCTGATTTAATATCATAAATAAATTATTACCTATTGACTATTGTTTTAAAAGGTTAAGTTATTAGAAAATTGTGGAATCAATTTTTCAATCATCAATCTGACACTTTATTCAGAAAAGGAAAGCTATTATGCGTGACAAAATTGTGTTGGCAAAACAACCTTAACCATGATATAACTAAAAAGATTCAGCTACACCTAAACGTTATCATGTAAAAGTTAAATAATAATAATCTATATCTATATATTACTAAAAACTGAAGCGTAGCATTTAATATTTCTACGCTCAAGTTAAGTCACATTAACTGCCATGTCATTACAATTCTTTTTCCTAAATTTGTCCTACAATTTAAAATAAGTTTTCTTAAATTTAAAAATATTAATAAAAAGAAAATAATTCCCAACTCTTTGTCTTCCACGGTTACAATTCTAGATGACAACCCTTTGTTTTCCACGGTTACAATCTCAAATGGCAACCCTTCAGCTTCCTAACATTAGACTTTGGCTTTCTAACTCCTTCATCTCTTCCTCTCCTCACACTATATTAATACTGAAAAGCTGGATGATTCAGTTTAGGTACCTCTAAATCTCAGTTGCTCTTGACCTCTATTCTTGTAGTTGCTTACATAATAGTTCAATGTAAGGATTAGATTAATAGTGTTTTTTCTTTTTTATTGATTTTTTTTCTTTTTTAATTTTGTTACTACCTCTTTTGTGTTGTGGGTCATATATGAGTTTATATGTATTTAGGTTGGGTATTTGTATTGATAGATGATTGTTTGTTTTTATGTTTAAAATTGATTTTTTTTTTTAAATGTTTGAGATAGTAACATTATTGGTTTATATTGTGTAATTCGTGTGATAGAGTTTTTGTAGTATCCGTGTGATAGAGTTTTAGTAGTTAGAAAATTGAATGATAGAGTTTTAGTACTATCGTGTCTGCAGAAATTCAATTAAATGATGTAATCCATGCCTAAAGAAATTCAATTTGCTAACTACTAGAATACCTTAGTAAATTGAATTATAGAGTTTAAAATTCAATACTATACTCAGAACACGATACTTCTCATTTTTTTCTTAGTCTCCTCATTTAAATGAATCTCTCCTTCATCATTGAAATTAATTTAAAATTCCTTCTATTAGCTTAGATTGTACTCTTGACTATATCATAAAAGACTGTTTTTTTATATAATCTTTTTATGGTAATTATCATCATTTTTGTTGTAGTTGAATCAAAATAAGATTAAGCTAGATCTACATAATTAGTAGTTGTTGCATCTTCATCATTATCACAAGTTTAAGATAGAGATTACCCTCATCAATAACTGTTGCATCTTCTTCATTGTCAAACTTGATCATCTTGACAAATCTTTTATTTATCTGATTGTACCACATGTATTTATTTACTTTTGGATTCTATTTGATTGTAAGATTTTTATGTCTTTTGAAATAAATTAACTAGCTGGTATGCTAGCCAAACCGCTTGCTTCTTCAGTTTTTTTTTTTTTTTTTTTAATCTTTTACATTGCCTCCAACACTATCGTAATTGGTTGTCTCTTTAAAAGCATTTTCTGTCTCCATCAGTGTATATATATATATATATATATATATTGTTTTGTAGGATCCAAGCAAGAAAGAGTTTAAGATGCTTACTATGTTATTCTCTCAAATTTTTTACAGTATGAACAACTTGCGATATTGAAGTAATTACAGAATATTTTATATCAATAGTTGTTTAACAACTTTAGAATATGAAAAGTTTTAGGTTAAGTGGGTAACAACTTTAATTTTGTTAATTTTTTGCTTTCTAAATTACTAATAGTAATTTATCATGTTAAATTAGTAGTTTATTTGTATATTAATCAACTACAATGTTGTAATGTTTTTTTAATTTTTTTTTCTTCTAATTTGTGAGGTTTAATTCAAATAATTTTGAATAAGTCCTCTGAAATCAAATTCAATACAAAAGAAATTTTGTTAGGGACTCTGTATTTTGTAAGGCTAAGGGGAGGTTGAAGATAATATAAGTTTTGGCCTTATATAATATACTTATATTGTGAGCTTTAGTGGCTGCAAGTAGTATTGTAGTAACTTAGATATGAAACTCTAGATACAACACTAACAGCTAAGGATAATGACATTTACTAATATTTGTCTTTTAATTTAAATGATATTTTGCATAACTGCTTTGCATTCATTAGATTTCATTTTCAGTAATTTTCCCGTGCATCGCACGGGTTAGTGACTAGTAATAATAATAACAACAGTAAATGAATCCTAATTAGGAGTCATAAAACTGACTTAACATGCATAAGTGCTTTCCTATATGTTGTTTATACCATACAAGGTGTTAGAATAATTAGGTGGAAACCCCTTTGGGCGAAATAACTTATATTACTTGTATTTATGCACTAATTCCAATCTAGTTAAGCTTGACACCCTTTATCGCAAATAATAACCTTATGAAATTGTGAGGGGTTTATCACAAGTAATCAAAGTTGTTCAATGTATATCCCAACAACTAATGACAATAATTACAAGCCAAATAATAATGATGATAATACTAGTACTAACAAGAGAATTAAGCATTATCAACGAAGGAAAACTAACTCAGTTCACCGAAATGACTGACCTATTTGGAAGAAAGAAATAAATCTAGGGTGTCAGCTCTGATGGTCCATTTGGATTGAGGGGGAGGGGGGGAAGTAGAGTAGAGTAGAGTGAAATTGGCTCAAAATTAGCCTATTTTCAGCCAACTCTACTCTACTCCCCTCCACTCTTCCTCCCTCCCCCCTCAATCCAAACAAACCCTGAATGTTCTCCATCTCCATATATGGCATGCTCTAGCTCCATATATGGCATGCTGTGGTTGCTCTGAACTATCCTTTGCTGCCTCTCTTTCTCCCTTTTTCACCTTTCTTTTTAGTGTTACTATAAATGAGAATCTTTGGCCTATTAGCACAGAATAATGGAAAGGCTGTTTCTAGACCTTTCTTTTTCAGGATCTATTTTCTTTGGTTACCTTCTACCAATTCTAGCTTTGGGAATAACATCCCCCCATCTCTTGTTTTCTTTCTTAAGTGAAAAGAATGTAAAACATATATTTCTTTCTTTTCTTTTCTTTTTGGCCATCCATGAAGGGTTTAAGACTTGCAAAGAGTCTTTGGTCCTTTTACTTTCAATTAGTACTTTTTGGTATAAGAGAATGACGCAGAAAAAGAAGACATAGTCAAAATATAATGTTCTTGTGATTGCACAAGGATAACCCTTTCTGATCCATCAAAATGTCACAAAGGAAACAGACTTGAGTGTCTGTAGTACTATTGTAAAAAAAATTTGCAATTAGAAAATCAGGTAATGCAAGTTATTTGTGCTTTGATGCTAAAATATACCATATTTTGCCATTTACAAGTCCGGATGCGAATGCTCTAAAATGTTTTTTATCAACCTTCAGGTCACATCACTAAAGATAGCTAGCTCCACTAACATGTACTGCATTCAGCAGCCATTACTTCCTTGATTGGTTGTTTCAAGTTTGTTTACATTTGACATTTGTTTCCTCATTTATGTCTTTACATATGTATAACTTAAATTGCGTTTCAATTAACATTAGAAACTTGATTTGTTTTTAACAAACAGTACAAAATCAACCATTGAAAGGTACAAGAATGCATGCTTGGACAGCTCAGAAACAAGCTCTATTGCAGAAACAAATACTCAAGTAAATGAAGTAAGCTATTTCTCTATATTTCATTTTCCTTTTCTTTTCTTTTTTTTTTTTTTTTTTTAGGGAGTCATTTCTATGTATTCACTATAATGAGTTATGACATTTTATAACTAAAAACAGAAATACCCTAAATGTATTGGATTAAATGAATACATATTGCACGAACATGTTTTGAGTCACAAATCATATGCATATTCGATCGATCTATACTATATAAACGATAGCAAGATTCTACTTGTAATTTGACTATTCTTTTTAGGGCTTAGTGCTCTTTTCATATTAACAATTTTTTTGTCAGTTGTTACTTACTCTTTTTTTTTTAATTATTCTTATTTGGCATATGTACTATAGAATTTATGAAACTGACTAGGCTGACGTATGCTTCTTATATTATTTATGTTCTTGAATGAATGCAGTACTATCAACAAGAATCTGCAAAACTAAGGCTACTAATCCAAAATATGCAGGATTCTAACAGGTGATTTTCATTTGTCATTGTTTCTAAATGCAAATGGCAAAAGAATGATCAAAAAAAAAAAAAAAAAATTTCAAATTTATTTTTCTTTATACTTAATTTATCAAAGACATTGAACATTTGTTTATTCTATGGCAACCAACCAAGAATGAAAATGAAAGAAAAAATAAAACATGCAAATAATCATAGAATTAAATATTTTGAATTACAGTTGAATAAATCTAAGTTTAATACATTCTCAAAAAAAAAAAAAAAATCTAAGTTTAATACTAAAAAGCGGTAGTCCCACAATTGGCAATGACATTGTCTCAATTGCATTTAATACTTTAGGCCTCATCTATTTTGCATGTGATATTGATATCAATCAATCAAAGTTACCGGACAATAAATTTCTTTGTAGCCTTGTCACGAAAGAGATGAAAATCTAGAGGTCATATTATTCCTTTATCAAAACATGTGCACCCATAAAACCATAAATATATACATGGATGTTTACGTAAATGGGAGTTATATAAGAAGTTTCATACCATAGTTTTGTTTTTACCACAAGAACTCAAATGAGTTAGATCAAGGGAATTCTTTTCAATAAATATGTTTAGCTTTATGTGTCGGTAATATGTTGACTTTATGAATTGATGGATGATGTAATAATATAAATAAGTTCAGTGACTAAAGGTACTTTGGAGGCTCTTAAAAATTGCCTCAAATTCTTATTTGGATTTGGTTTCCTTGGTGCTAAAAAAATTATTTTCCTTCGTATGAAAGGAAAGAGTTTTCCTTATCAAAAAAATAATATAGTATTCATTATTCATCAAGGAATATAATTGAAGATTTTAAATATGCATTATTGTAATTTGGTTGCTTTAGTCTTAGGTGAGACTTTTGTCTAAAGTGGTCCTTTTGTGTAAGGAGTGGTGTGGTAATGTTTTTAGGGTTAAAAATACCAAACCATATGAGGGATTTTTTAGCGTATTGAGACTTTTGGATTGTGAGTTTGTATGTATGAGATTTGTTTATTAGTTTATTTTTGTGAAAGCCTTTTAAGTGTAATTTTTTTAGGTTCGGTGGGTGTGATTGTAAAACATATCATTGATAATGGATTTTGGTCAGTAACGACAGTGAATATAAATTTGAAGTTGATAGAACCACAAAAAATATTATCTTATGTGAATATTTTTATTACTTAATTATATGAATGCATTTGTGTTAGCCTGAAATTCATGAATCATAACAAAGAGATTATTATAATTTTCTTCTCTACTTGAAGGCACTTACTGGGTGAGGAAGTGAGTTCTCTAAATAGCAGAGATCAGGAGCAATTAGAGAACAAGATTGTACAAGGGCTCATTAAAATCAAGTCAAAGAAGGTAGAAAATGTTAAGATGCATTCCAAGACACAATAGGAAGACAAGACACAGCCTCAGTTTGATATATCATTGATTTCTTAAGTTCTACAGCCCAATATCTTAAAACCCCCTTATCTATCTCATTTTATTTTCCACTCATGTAATGTAATCTAATTCTCTTACTAGTTCACTGCAACAGCATGAAATGTTGCTGACCGAATCATATCTTACTCTGTTTATTCATTTCTATATTATTATTTGTTAAACTTTGTTATAGGCTAATTGATATCCAAAATTTTCTCTAGGTGATGGAGCTCGAAAATGAAAATGCTTATCTTCAAGCAAAGGTATATTTCCTAAACTTCTTAGACTAAATTATAGAGCACTAATTATTGCACACTCGTTAATGTACACCATCTATACACATCATAAATGTGGATATGTTTAAAAAATGTAGATATCACATGTGAAATTATAGACATTGTGTGTACAATTTTCTACTTTTCACTTCTGAATTTTTTTCTACTTTTCAGGTAGCAGAAGTTGAAAGGCTTGAGCAAGCAAATTCAAATATGTCTGTACTAGATCTCAATGCATTTCAGGCATTATCTCTCAATTCATTTACCCCAATTGCAGTTGAGGGTAGCACTTCCTACTCACAGCGAGAACAAAATATACTTCGTCTAGGGTGATTTATCTACTTCCATTTATTTCATCATTTTTAACATTTATATGTAGACTAATTAGTGCCACTTCTGTTTACTTATAAAATCCAATTGAAAACTTTGCAATCAATAAAATTTTAATACATCAGTAATTGTAAATACTTAGCTCTCTAAATGCAACTACAAGAGCCTATAAGTTTTAACACAAGTAAAAATACACCATGTGGTCCATATGTACTCTAGCTCAAATTTTTTGTCACAAACTATATGAATGTTGGCATTCAACATCTATCTTGGTATTCTTTGACTTACACTTTTTAGAATTACTTTTTTTTCCTTAAAGTTTGATACCCTTTATTTATCAAATATGGGAACCTAAGATACTATTCTTATCAAGTTTAGCAATGCAAAATTTCTTTATGTTTGATTTGATGGTCACTGACACTAGAAAAGAGAAGGATACATGTTCTAACTTTAAATTCTTTATTTTGTTATCAAGTTTTGCAATGCAAAATTTCTTTATGTTTGACTTGGTGATCACTGACAAATGAAAAGAGAAGGATATACATGTTCTAACTTTAAATTCTTCATTGTGTTATCAAGTTTAGCAATGCAAAATTTCTTTATGTTTGACTTGATGATCACTGACACTAGAAAAGAGAAGGATACGTCTTTTAACTTTAAATTCTTCATTGTATTTATGCAGGTAAATTGTTCAACTGCAATTATGCAAGTGGGATCTTAAATAATGCCTAAATAAAGATCTCATTAAGTTATTTTGTATTGAATCACTTTGGCTTGTTGTTATGTAGTATCCAACATTTCTTTCTATAAGGTCATCTTGTATTGGCACTTGTCTCTGCCTAGTAGTATAAGATATTGGTGTGCTTTTATTAAGGAGTATAATATGAATGGCTAGATTAATGCCAAGCATATTTACTACTGTTTACTACCAGTGATCGCATATTAGTTTACTTTTGCATAATGTTTGTCAATCATTTTAAGTAAAGACAATATGACACATATAATGCACAAGGCATGTATATTATCCACAAGATAATTAAACCTGTGATCCTCATTTCCTTTAACTTCACTAGTTCACTTATGTTACCAGAGGTTCTATTGCTTAAGAGCCAGGCACATGATGATCATTTATATATATATATATATATAAGTAGTGGAATTAGTTTAAATTTAAGTTTCTTTTTGATAGTCCAATGATATTGGGTATGCCAAGAGCATAATCTAGATAGTAAAGGTGACTTAAATTTAGTTTAAATTTAAGTTTCTTTTTGTGTAGAATTCTTGTGCAAACAACATTTTTCTTTTATCACTTATTGGAAGATCCCACAATGAATCACTTGTTAGAAGACCACAAAGCTTGTTAGAGGGGTCTTAAGGAGGAAAGCAGTGATATTGATAAGTGGTTTACTTTAACCATAAAATACTGACCACTTTCCTAGCTCAAGTGAATTTTGAGTGGTAAACTGTTTTTGGTAATTTGGTTTCTGTAATAAGAAACGATTCTTAAAATTTTCTTTTTTTTTAGAATTGTGTTCGGTTGGCAAGCAGGTTCCTTTAAATAGGACTGCTTTTTATTTTTAACCAAACCACCTCCACAGCTAGTGCTATCCCATGATCAATTTTGGCTAAAATTGCACAAAGATTTGCAACCATGGTCATGGAGTTTCACCATATAGAGTGCAACATTGAGTGGTCGTTGTTGGATAAGACTTGGAGTCCATCTTTGTCCTTAGTTTTTAGCCAAACCAATAATTAATCACTCAATTATTTTTGAATATTTCAATTAGTTACAATAATGGAAGATAGGTGATTTGAATTATGGTTCTTAAAATATATATTAAAAAAAAAGGAAAAATGTCAATCACCGAACTACGCTCTTAGCATTATTAACTCAATTTCAAACATGTCCAATTCAAGAAATTGACCTTGTAGAGTTACAACGTATTCATTACAATTGCCTATCTCAAAGCCTTTTATTAAGACTAAGTTATACATGAAAAAGGCAATTCTCGGACTCCATTCAAGTGCAGCATTTTCATTACTAGTTACTAGTAATTATAATAAACCAACCAAGACATTTTATGGTGGCGGCAAGTAATAAGCTTGGAAAGCATTGAAAGATACTGTATATAATAGTTGATAATGATTATTATGATCTCTAAAATGCATCATCTGGGTTTAATAATCAGATGAATTAAACATATAAATTGATTATAAGTTTACATTGTATTATTAATGTAAATCTTACATTGCTAGTACAATATACACTTAAAATTTTCCTAAAATTAAACTGATACCCTGATATAATATATTTTAAGTGAATTTGATCTGTTTGTATCCTTTTTTTTGTAATGAGTTTACTATTGTAAACTCATTGTAGTTTTCTTATCAATAAAGTTTTTATTACTTATAAAAAAAAAATAAAAATTTCAAGTGGTATAAAGTTGGTATAAACATTAAATTACATATGAAGCCCACCAGAACAAGATATGCCAGAGAGAGCTGCCATTGTTGTTGTGCTGTGATTGTCAGATTACGACTGGACTAATAATGCTAGATTGTGATGCAGTCTTGCCATTTAAGGGAAAACAAATAGACCACATTGGCATCCTATAATAATGTATAAATGATAAATGATCGGTTGAAGCATGCTTTGGCCTTGTCACATGTTTTTTTTTTTTTTTTCTTTTTTTAGAATATTAAGTATTTTTAACATGCACACACACGGAGAAAGAGGAAAATGTCTTAATCTTTTACTAATTTTTTTTGTTTATTATGATTGATATTTTATTTTTCTTGTAAAAGCATTCTTGTAATAACATTGTCAACTTTTGTATCTACCAAAAATATAATAGGAGATAAATGAAATGGATACCTTAACATTACCGTATACTTCATGGTCCAATTTAAAATTAATACTAGATTTAGTAGGGTATAAAATACATTTTAGCTGCTTCTTTTTTTATTTTCTTTTTTGTTTATTGTGCTTGGTCAATAATAAGTTCAATTACAAAACATAATTTCATATATAGACTTTTATCCAAGGGAAATTACTAGTACACACACCCTATTACACACTCCTATACAAAATTTCAGTACATTTCAAGCATGTGTAATAGGGTGTGCATAATAAACACTACCCTTTTATCCAATGTTAATCTTTTGCATTTCATAGGAGAGAGCGAGGTCAATCCAGAACTCAGTCCACGTCACCTCAAAACCTTTAGCTAAAAAATGGTTATGAAAAGTGTTCCAGCATCTGAATCATGCTTTGGCAGACAAATCATAGAATAGAACCATTTTGTTATTGTAGATGAATCATGAAGCTACTGAAGCTCAAAAATAGTTGCTAGCAGTAGAAAATTCAAGTGCGTGACTTATGGCACCCAAAGCCGAAAGGCCCTCCATGGTTGCATTATAATTCAAGGGTACCAGTATAGTTGAATGCTATAGGTTTCAAGGTTGAAGCTACAAAATTTTACTAGGCAATCAGGAATGTCTCAAAGCATGTGCCTCTAACAAGGTCCATCAGTTGGTGGGATATGCAAAGGGCTGTAGTATAGGTCCTTTTTCCCCAGAACTAGGTAGGATAGTATTATGAAAGACTACGATTAGATTCAACTAGCTAAGTTAAAAGGTCAATAAGACATATCTATATTATATATTCTTGTTTTGATTCTAAGTAGGAATTGTAAACATATACATAGGGATCAAATCTTTTGATGATTAGATAAATTCGCTTAAGAAAACTCCACACAAAACAGAAAAGGGAGGAAAAAAATATATTCTTGATGATCTGCTGAACTCCACAGCACATTTTCTTTATAGAATGGCACACCGATTCTCACTGCGCTTACGGAGCTCCTCCTCCGCTTTCTCTAGATGTTCTCTGAGCTTACGAATTTCATCATTTGATTTCATTTGAGCTAAATGTGCTAGCTCTTCAGCCCTCAGACGTGCAGCTTGCTCTTCTGCCAATTGTTGCTCAAGCCTATTAGTTGTCTCTCTAAGCTTTGTCTCGACCTACAGAACAATGCATCATTCATAAGTAGACAGAATAAAGCAACAATCCAAAAGTAAGTTTCTAGGCAAAGCAAAATTTGAACCTGAAAACTAAACACGCTACCACAAGCCCAACCCACCTTACAGCTTACACTAAACATTTACCACCTAAATCAAGGTCCTGTGACACACATAAGTTGTGCAGAGCAGTTTGCTAAATACTTAAGATTACCACATCAGATACATGTAGTTACATATCTTTAAAAACATCTAGAAAATGGCTTCCAATATTCAAAATAAATAGGACAAAACCAATATACAGAGAGAGAGCAAGAGAGATCTTTCAACTACTCAGCTTACCAATTAATCCTTAAAGATAAAAGAACAAGAAAGGACAACCAGAACCAAATAATAAGAGCATAAATTATAAGCTACTTGAGTGCATAAGAGAATGATATTAAGTTATAAGTACTGATCCTTACTATTTTCTTTTACCAAAAATCATTGACGTGGTAAAAACCAAATACTATTTAAATGAAATCCTACACCAACTTCTATGTTATTAACAAGTCCACATTGTCCAGAGTTCCAAACGCACCAACTCAAAATGCAATTTATTATTTGCGAAATCACTGAAGTTGACACCGACACCATGTCATCCATTTCATATTAATTGCTAATAATAATGCCCCAGAATGTTATTGAATTAATTGTGTTGTTGTGTGGGCGTGTGATGAGTCTCACATTGGGCTTATAAACAACTACAAGGAGCCTCAATTGTGACTAAACTAATCCTTTAAAGGTATAGCGTAGATGTGTCTAGCACTTTACCTTGGATCATTACCGATAATTGTCATCTTATGAGATTCTAGTAGGATATAACTGATAGACAGAGAGATTCAATCAAGGTCCACTTCAGCAAATAAACCACAAGTCTAAAATGTGTATAACTAGCAGAAAAGAAGGGTAAAATTTTACTTGGAAAGCATGTGCCCAGTGCTGCAAAAGAGGCACTCAATCACAAAGGTATCATAGAGCATAGGTGCAAAGCATAAAGCAAAGGTGGGACTGAACAAAGTGAAGCACATGTCTTGGTGAATTCATCTAAGTCCTATATTGGCTAGGGATGGATTCAGCAATTATTCTGTTATATACACCTCATGTACACACAATTTCTTTTTATTGGTGTCACGCTCACCTTTGACCTAGCACTTATAAGGAGAGGATGTGCCAGCTGAGCAAGAGATAAAGAAAAATCCAGAAACAAAAGTTACAAACAAGTTGTTACCAATATCAAAGGTCTACTAATTTATTGAGTTGTGACCAAATCATGTAAAAAATGAAGGAAAAAATTATGTTAACTTAAGCAGCTTCACACACATGTCTAACAAGCAGATAAAGAACAAAATATGTTTCTGTATAATTTTTTTTTTTTGATATGTATGTTTCTGCATAAATTAATCAAGGCTGATAAGACATTTTTGCTGAATGTAAGATATGGGTTCTTAGAAAGTACAAAAAGAACCTTGCATTGACAAAGGGTGGTCTTCCACAGTCATGGATCAAGAGTGCAGCAGTGCACTCCTTACCCAGGTTCTTATTTTCACACATTGATGACAAAATTATACCAAGTTTAAGAAGACACAGATGCAGGTGGCAAAAATATGTAAAATAGAGGAGCATTGAAGATACCATCTCCGTAATTCGTTTGAGCTGCTCCTCGTATGAACGATGCATATTATCCTTTAACTCTAGTATTTCTCGTTTAGAGTAACCTTTCAGAGAATCAACCTGTTCCTGTTGATTGCGGAGTTTCATGGCCCCCTTCTGTTAAATGATCAAATTTGTTAGAATGATACTTTCATAGGAATTTTGATGAAACTGTGAGAAATAACTTAACAATGACCTTCAGTTCAGCAAATATCTCATCTGTATACGGTTGTCCACCATTTTGTGCTATAACCATGTTTACATGTGAAAGAAGCGTCTGAACCTGTTCAACCCTCTTGCTTTCATCCTTAGTCTTGTTATCGAAAAGCACAACCCGATTTTTACATAAAACAAGGATTTCCTATATCAATGTTAAAATCAAACATACAATTAGCATATGTGAGCCTTCTCATTCAAGACAGAAACGGTCAAGCAGAAGAGGCATAAAATTCCAAGGTGTACAGCCAAAAAACATGTGTGCTAATTGATACAAACTAGTTACAGTAAGCTAAGTATTTCATGAGTTTATCTACATTTCTCAAAAACAAAAACTCAACAAACAGGCAAGCCTAAGTTAAACCAAAGTTTAAGAAGTAAAGTTATCAACAGCTCTAAAACTAACCTGTAAAGGCTTAGGGCATTCACGACCCAAATAATCTTCCAATGTCTCATCATTATCTTCAAGTTCATCCCCCCCAGTGAAGACTACAATCATGTAGTCAACAATTTTGCTTCCAAACAATGTTTGCAAGCTACGAAGTGCAGCTTCCTCTTCTTGTGAAAAGCGGGTCCTAACTGAATAAACTATTAGAACTGCATGGATCCCATCCTTTGCCAAGTCAATACATTTCACAATTTCTCTGCCAACAAATTCAGATTCAGCAGAAAAATCAAACAACCCTGCAATGACGTTCACATTAGTCATTGTGTACCCCAACATCAACAAATATGGAGAGGAAAGCTCAAATAACATAGCTCTTAAATACAGTAAACCATACATTATTTAGTAATACAAATTGGTAAATTTATACCAGGAGTGTCAATGACATTAACAATCTGTCCATCTCTCAGTACAGTTCTCTGCAGTTCACAAGTGCTTGTAACACCAGAGGAGCTAGCCTTGGACTTGAAGGCCCTTTTCCCAATAATGCTATTCCCTGTTGCACTTTTGCCATTCCCTGTACGTCCAACTAAAACCACCGTTCGAACTCCATTGGATGGGGAGGTAAGCTCCCAGTCATCATCTATTACACTCCCACCCATTATATAAAATCAGAAAACCTGCAGGCAATTATTGATGTAAACTGTCATTGAGTTCTCTATTATATTAAATAAAAACAAAAAACATATATCATAATAGACATCACTTGCATCTATGCCAACAAGATTAAAACTCTAGACAACTGTATATTTGTAGTATGGCATCTGTAACATTCTATGGCTGGTCCACTCTCCATCTCAGATTTCTGGAATATCTTATTATGTATATAGGTTTTTTCTTTTCTTTTTTGGGGGGGGATCAGATTTCTGGAATATCTTATTATGTATATAGGTTTTTTCTTTTCTTTTTTGGGGGGGGGGGGGCATAGGCAAAGGCCGATTTGGGGACTAGAATTTAACTAAATTCCAGATTTGTTCAGTTCTAGGTGCATATCCCTTCCTTTATTTCTTCTTTGAGGAGGCAACATCTGCCATTAACTGACCTTTCCTGCACCTCCTGCACTGATACTTTGTTAACTGACTTTATCTCAATCAGAAGTTATATATTCCTTTTATGATAAACATGATAGGATTTGAGACCTATGGTGTCCACTCATGGTAATTGCTCTTCAGCTCACAAAACAATGCTAATAATAACTCTGATGATTACCATTAACAGAAACCACAAAAAGAAACAATTTCTTACAATAAACAAAAGTGGTGGAGACACGTTCATCCTTTGGGGGAGGAGGACCATGACCCCCCAAATTTTTTATTTATTTGAAGAGTCCATTAGTAGCATTGATTCTTGTATTCACTTTTGACAAACAAATTGGTAATTAATATTAGAAAGAAATTTGCTAAGAATTTCACTATGGAGATCATAATGGTTGAATGTTATTCTATGAAAGATTCTCGTCAAGCATAACTTTGATTATCAATGCTTAAGTTATTTTGTTGGATCCTTTTGTACATAACTATAGAAACAAGACAACTTTTGTATAATCGTTAGAGTTTAGAAAAATTTGTATGTTTTCCCACACATGTATATGTATGTATTAATACCATGATTCCAGTCTCCATCCCTAGTAAACAATGTAATATTAAAATGTACAATCAACATCAGTCAGAACATATTCGGGGTCAGCTGCACCGATGCAACTCTAGTTATCAATTGGTCATACAAGATACCAATCTTATGAAAAATCACATCAAGTTTAAGCTCCTCCAATATACAATACTTGAATTCATTCAATCAAAGCACAAAACCCTTTAGTTTTCCTTTCCTTTTATTTCTTTCTTTCTTGGGCTAATTATACAATTACTAAAGCTTCACTCTCCTCCTAAAAATATCTTCTTTCCAGGACCAAATCCCACATTTTTTAAGAGCTAAGATTTCAATTAAATTAAGATCAGCCACAAGCAATCAAACCTTCCAAAAGAGTAACAAATACACACACAGAGAACAGTATTAATCAGCAATAAATATCCACACATTTTCATAATTAGCCAATCAAATCAGATCAAACCTACAAAACCATACAGGAAATTCAACAGCCCTCTGTTTGGTTGCCGAGAAAACCAAGGAAAATAACCCCCCCCCCCCCCCCCCCAAAAAAAAAAAAACTAGTTTGAATAAATCAAAACAAATCTGAGACTCAAAACTCCAATTCTTTTGGTTACAAAAATCTTCAATTTTCCTATAAATTGAATGCAAAGAGAAATATCCAAAGTGTAGAATTTGTTACCTGATAAATTAAAAGGGCAAGTGACTTTGAAGCTAGAGAGAGAGAGCGAGAGAGAGAGAGAGGAAAGTGAATATTAATTGAAGGAGGAGACTTGTAAAGTTGGATTTGTAATTTTATATAATGAAATTTCGTTGATACGACAACATAGGACTCTTGTTAAGCGCACGGAGGGGTTGTATTGTGTGGTCCGTGGATAAGGTACGATGTGGTAACTGGGAAGGCAGTGTTGGAGTGAATTATGGAACCTTGATTTTAGGTAGGACCTTAATTTACTTGTGTGATAAGTCCTGATGAACGGCTTAGTATTTTTCAACCAAGAAAATTAAAGGAATAATAAATAATAATAAAGGATAAGTAAAGAATTTTTATTTATTTTAAAACTGAGTTATTCTTTTCTTCTTTGTTTTTTGTATTTTAAAGATTAGAAAAGTTATCTTCATTATTGAGCAAATATCATTTGGAGTTTAAAATTAATAAATACTCTTTTTCTTTTTCTTTTTTCTAAAGAATAGTCCTCCTTTATACTTTTTTCCGTTTCACTTTCTTCTATGTATGGTGCATTAGTTTTTTTTTTTTTTTTTTAATTGTATATTAGAATGATCTCATTATTTAATATCAATTTTAAAAATTTTAGTTTTTTTTTAATTATTTTTTTAATAGTTGGGGTGGGAGGATTTGATACTTGAATGTTTTTATTGAAAATTCCAAGAGATGTCAATCAGTCAAACTACAAAACTATTGGCTTAAACTTTAGTCAAAAAAATGTTTGGAGAGAATTTGTTCCCATGACTTAAAAGGACAATATTAGTGAATTAACCGTTCCACAACCGAATGAGTAAATCTATATTTATATCTATATATATAATAATAGGTGAAACTGAGAGAAAATTCAATTAGATTTCAATTGGATTTTCAATTTTGCGCTACTTGTTCTAACCAAAACTCAAAAAAAAAAAAATCTAATTAGATTATAAATTGGACTCCAATTTTGTGTCATGTATCTTATCTAAATTTTTTAATTTTTGTGCCCAAATAAATGATGCATTAACATTTAACACGGAAGCCAAGAAACCACAATGACAATACTCATTGGTCTAAGTAAGAACATCCCACTTGCACACTTTTATGAGTAGTCTCAATAGAGTTTAGAACTCTTTTAATCCCATAACCAGAACCAAAGAGTCTAACGAGAAAGACTATAAAAGTAAAACATCATCTCCTCCTAATTCCATATCGTCATCCCATATCTCCTCCTCTTTCAACCTCTACCAACTAGATCCACACACTGCCCTCTCCTCCTCCTTACTAATTTCTCAGAGCAAGGTCGGGTTCAAACACAATGTTCAATCCCACTCTTCCTTGCTTCACACTCTCTTACATTAGCGCTTTATTAGCGCCTCCAAGCTCAATGATCAGTTCTTATTTTTTAATAGTTTTTAGTGTGTCTGGATTAAGATTTTGTTAATTTGTTAAAAATGGGCAAAAATATAATCATATATATTATATTAAGTTGAAGTTCAATTTTAGAATTCAAATCAAATCAAATTAATTTCTAATTGTAGTTTAATTTTGTGCTATGTGTCCAATTTGATTTTTAAATGTTGGTGTTAAGTTGCCTCCATTCATAATGCTCAATGTGGAAATTGAATCTACCAAGATAAACATCTTATCATCACAATTATTAATATTTTCGTGCGTAAGCATGGACTACATGCTAGTTATAAATAGTCATTGAGATGCAACAAGAACTTGATCTATTCAATTAAATGCAATTAAGTTGTTACCTACTATATTTGCTTGCAATTTTATTCATTTACTGTGATTATTGACATAATATTATTGATTGAAGTATTATCAAATTCAGTTGATAGAAGTATAAAAGAAAAAAAAAATCAATAAACAAATAGGTGATGGATCTAAACCAATCCATAATTTGAGCTTTAAATTGGTAATTGGAAGTCTTTTTTAAATTTTGAGAATAATGTAAATAAAATTTGAAGTTGAAACATTATGATCAAATTAATTAGATATGGATAGAGAATAATGATTAATTTATTTTGTTGTAGTGTTTAGCAAAAAAAAAAAAAAAAATTGCTGTAGTCCAACTCTATATCATAAGATTCGATACTTCTATTATTATACATCTATAATCGGGGGTGGGGAATATAAAATCCTAGATTTCTTCGCTTAAAACACTGGAAGCTCTATATTTATTAGTAAAAAGCTAGAGAGCTGTATATGTATATATTTATTATCACTTGTACTATGCTTGGGTGACTACAAATTTATAATAGTTACATATAATAGCTTTTTTTTTTTTTTTTTGAGAAAGAAGGTAAGTCAATTTTATTAAGACAACTCAGACTGGAAAATATCATCCAAATCTGGTGGTAGTTCTTCTAACCACACATCCATATCAGCAGTTAAAACTACAAATTTATATGTATCAGCAGTTACATATAATAGCTAATTAAATATAAATACTAAATCCCCCTAAAAATATATATATATATAATTTTTTTTTTTTTTTAATTAGTGGTCTCATTTTGTAGGAAAAAATTGTGTTTTTTATTTTATTATATATATAATTTTTATTTTGAAAATCTATTTTATAAGTGAATAAATCAATTTGAAAATTAATAGAAGAGTGGCTTTATTTTTTAGGCAATATTTTAGTGGGAGTTAGAATTGCATTTTTACCGGATTGTCCTTTAGTTTTGTCTCTACTTAAACATAGGGGTGTAAGGGCACTTTTGAACTAAAAAATGAAGAATCCAAACAGGAAAAGCCTCTTAAATAATAGTATTGCAGGAAAGAGAAATTGTAGATGGTTAAGCCACGGTGGTGCATATAGGCCAAGATTGAATAATGGAATTCATGATTTGTTGAGCTTGATTCGGGTTTGATGTTTTTTGAGTTCATATTCAAGATCTATGTGTTCCAGACTCTAGATCTGAATTCGTGATTTTTTTTTCTTTAAAATTAAATTAATTATTTTTTTATTATCCAAATGCTAATGTGTCATTGTTTAATGTTAATATAAATTTATTATTATTATTTTTGTTGCCACATAAGCTCTGAGTATGTCAACAATGCATATCATTTGCTACATAGGCATTTTCCATTAATGAATTAATAGTATAGACCAAATTGACTGCAAGTTGAAAATAACAGGGATCAAATTGACTATTACCAAAATATAAAGACCAAATTGACTATGACCCCAAAATGTAGGGATTAAAATAGTATTTTCTCCTAAAAAAACCAAAATAACATAACAATATTTTGCATTATATTATCTTAAAGAGCATCTATTGCATTTTTTTTTCTCTTTTCCCAAAATGTAGCCGAGTCATCCTCTCTTTTATTTCTTTCTTATGATGTCCAACAAGGAGGAAAAGATAGGAGTGTCTTTTATGGTTTGATAATTTATGTCCTTTTCTTTTTTTAGACAACATAATCTATGTTGATTTTTTAATGGAGAGGTCTTTTGCCTTAAGTTTTATTGTTTACTCTGTCAGGATTGAGTTAGTGTTGGCTAATTTACATGACAAAATTTCATTTGTAAGGACAAAGTTTCAATCTATTCATTTTTAATGTCGCTTGTATTTGTTTGGTATAACTAAGGATCAAGTCAGATAAAAGTTGTTCGATATGCAAGTCTAAAGAATTTTGATAGAGCCAATTTCATCTCGATTGAGTGAAATCAGCAAGTTTGAAAATCAGTTGCATTAGAAAATTTTGCCTTATGTTTGCCTCTCTTTCAGTTGAGTGAACTTTTAGGTGAGAGAACCAAATTTGTTTTTCATGGAACTTTTTGGCCATTCTTGAGAGGAAATTTCCACCCAAACACTAAGATCACATCCTATTGGAGTGCTTTGTGAAACTATAAAGACAATAAAAATCTTCTAGTAGCCTTGAAGTAATCAAGAGATTAGTTTTACTGTGGGCAATTGATTTGTGGTGTTTGATTATTGTGAAGATGTGGGCTCAATCAACAGTTACATGTGTTGGAATTCTTGTAACTTAAGCCTGTATCACATTTTCCCTATAATGGATTTGACGACCTACGTTAGGCTCTAGAGTATTTCTCCAGATTAGGTTTTCACTTCGTGAGCAATTCCTCCTACAACTGCCACTGTTCAATCCCATTCTGCCATTGTAAAATTTTCTTCCAATTGCCACTGCATCCACGTAACAAAAGGCTTCTTTGTACTTGTTTATCAAAGTTTAGGAAGTAAGAGCATCCGTAGTAGCCGTGGCAAAAATTATACCATTTTACAACATCAAAAGCGTACTTTATTATTTTATCACATCATTTTACAACGCCCCATTTATCAGATGTTCTATACTTCAATTCTATGCATTAAAATAATATTTACACCACATTAAAATAATATATTAAACCACTTTCCCCCATCATCATCATCATTAACAACATCGGTACAACCACCTCCTCTGCAACAACGCCGACAACCACCACCGGCACAAACCCACATCCACCAACACCACCTTATAAATAAAAATAAAAACCACAACCAAAAAAATTGTTGTGGCCACAACCACCAGAAAAACAATAGAACCCACCACCGGCCATCACCCCCACAGCCCACCACCACTGCCACTGTCACCGCCCATAGCCCACAGCCCACCACCACCATCAGATCAACCCAAATTGCTTTTTTTTTTTTTTTTTTTTTTTTTCACCACATCCAGAGAGAGGTAGAGTGAAAGGCGGACAGAGAGGAGAGGGAAGAGGGTGAGATCGACAGCGACCTCGGGCTGAGATAGGCGAGATCAAGCGTGGGTGAGATCGGCGCTATCGAGCGTGGGTGAGATCGAGCTACACCGTCGTCGTGGGGGAGATCGTGGGTGAGATCATCGTCGGAGCTACGCCATCATTGCTGGAGCGTGGGTGAGATCGTCGTCGGAGCACGCCATCGTTGCTGTCGAACTGGTCGAAGAGAGAGGGAACTGGTACAAGGAGAAGAGAGAGGGAACCGGAGAGTGAGAGAGAAGAGAAGAAAAAATGAAGAGAGAGGAGAGAGAAAAGAGAATATAAAATCATTTTTATTTAGACATGTGGTATAATTTTTGAGATTTGGCACATCTCATAATGCTCTATTTTTGTGTTTGGGGTGGCAAATGTGCCAAATATTTAACATTTGGCACATTTGTCACACCTGCTGTAGATGCTCTAAGTCAGATTTACCTACGTAATATACGGTTGTTTGCCCTCTGGTGAACTTATTTTCTATGATACCCTCAAGGGCAAAGTCGCGTACACAGTAGGTGCCCTAGAGGGGCCATCCCTACTGTGTAAAATTTAAGATTCCTATGTAATTTTGGAAGAGTTGGCCCCTCCAAGGCAATTGATTGACCCCCTCACCTGTCTATATTCTTTCAAATTTCTTTATTACTTGCATCTTTTTAGATTTACTCTCCCGCCTATATGTCAGCTACAAGCCTACCACTTTTATTGCTAGTTTAATATATATATATATATATTAAAACAAAAATTATGATCGTGATATTTTCAACCCCAACAAATTTTAAGAGATAATTTATTATTAATCGTTAGGGGTGGAAGAAAAAATAATTTAAATTATAAATTTAAATTATAATTAATAAAAATTATTTATCTATATTTTATTGTAAAAATATTACAGATGGATCATAATATTTGCATCATGCTGAGTTACAGTCTAGAGGTAGGCTCAGCGAACATGTGGCAATCAGGTCCTAGGCTTCCAAACAACTCTATAGCCTAATGGCCACGCATAAATTTAAATTTTGAATAATTAAGAGCTGTTGAAATTTCTAGTATCATTATTTAAGTAGGGTGAAAATATGTATTGAATTAAAAAGTATTATCAAAATATATCTGAAAAATTGTTGTTTAAACACAACTGCCAAATATCCCCTAAATGATAAGGTGAAATCTAAATAATTTTCATCTCTTTTCATGTGCCTTGTTTGGAACAAATCTACCTTCCCCCTCCGCTAGCAAATGCATATTAAAAACAAACATATAATTATAAAAAAAAAAATAGGAAAATTAAAAATTCTGGTCCGTGCAAATGTCAAAAGCTTGTATGAAGATATTTCAACAGCCAAATATGAAAATATTACAACACCATAGTTTGAACAGTCACATAACATAGACATAGACTTACAAATCAATCTCTTTTTTTTTTTTGGAGAAACTTACAAACCAGGCCCGTTACAAACCGTTGTTTAAACAACAGTTTTCAAGTGTTTAAATAATATTACGTGGATATTTTTACTTTTTTACTCACACGTAATTCTAAATAATATTACTAAAAATCTCTAAAGTGCACAATTAAACATAAACATACGCCATAATTGTTCATTACAAATAATAATAATAATAATAAAAAACAAACGTCCACAGCAAACATGAGAATCTCTTCTCCATCTCCTCGGTTCCTCCATAATCTTCTCCTTTAGTCTAGCTTCTCCAACCTATCCAATAAAAAAAGAAAAGGAATTGATCAAAACCAAACACGGTGTTTAGTACATGTTTTCAAACTACAATTTTCAGTTTTAAAATGATACTTTTTGATCCACGTATTTTCAAATATGTTTTCTAACTACGACTTTCAGTTATTAAGTTACCAAACACCCCCCTAAAGTTTTAAATTATTACATTATTTCTGGAGATAAATTTTAAAAATAGATCATTAATATTAAAAAAACAAAAGGAAAGGAAAAAGTTGGAATTCTAACCTCTAGAACATGGGCATAAATCCATTCGGACCCCTGGTTAGAGTCAATCAAGGCCATTATCAATCTGAAAATAGACTGCCTAAATACACTCAATGTATTCATAGCCATTTCCTACTACAACAAGTATGCTCTTTTTATTTGTTCTTGCTTTTTTTTTTTTTTTCCTATTATTATTATTATTATTATTATTATGTATGCTCTCTTTTATTTGTTCTTATGTTGATGCTGGGCATGGAAAGCTCTTATAAAAGCATCAACAATATTTGAGCAAATACCAAGCCACCTAATATTTGTACAATGATCTACCTCCTTATGGGAGGTCTTATTTGAAAAATCAAATAAAAACAAATAAAAGGCAACATATAAATAAAAAAAGCATACCTGTTGTAGTAGGAAATGGCTATGAACACATCGAATGTATTTAGGTAGACTATTTTTAAATTGGTAATGGCCTTGATTGACTTCTTCGTTGAATCTAAAGGGATGAGAATAAATCTGTCTAAATACACGGTCGGGAGGAATATATATCGCCACCACAGATTAATATCATAGTTCTCATCATTCAGGTTCAGTTCAGAATGAAAAAGTCGTGGACGTGAACATCTAAAAGCCTCAATCACAATAATGAACTTGATTCTCTCCTCTGTCCCCATAAAATATGGGATTTTATGGGGCCAGAGGAAAAAAATTAAGTTTATACATATGATTAACTTGAATCTCTCAGACATTAACAACTCGTATGGGTGACCGGGGTAGAACCTCGTAATTAAATTTGATACCATCCTTCTCAGATGGACAATATCACACCTCATACCTTGTACTCTTTCATTGTTGTCATAAGTAGAACAAACAGAATGGTACAAGTTACAGATAAACATATAGGGATTCATCACTAATGTTAAAACCAACCACTTTTCTTCATAAATCCATAAAAAATGGGCCAATGAAAACTTGAAAGTCAACGATCTGTCACCATGTTATGGTTTAAAGTTGTAGAAGAGAACCAAATTTTTGAATTGGATGGTGACAGCATCGTTGTCTTTTAGGTTTTCAAAGCCAACCATATCTAAAAATTCTTCAAAGTATTGAGAAAAAATTATAGAAAAAAAAAATATTAATAGCAGATAAAAACTTAGCTAGATATATGAAACATGGAGCACCCGTTAAGTTTGCATATATAGGCCCTACTTAAGTCTGCCTGATTTTACTAAAATAGCCCTACTTTAATTGAGAAATCAAGAAAAGCAACACCACCTTAATGAGGCACGTCAGAGGCATAGAAAACAACAAATATTGTCTACTTTTACTTAAGTACCGTTTCAACCATTTTACTATTTTTTTTTATCTCTACTCCATCCGTTAGATGAAGGTATGGGATAAAATTAAAGGGCAATTTGGTCTTGTTGCAAAATAACTTCATCTCTCTTTCAAAACTGACATTCTAAGACATGCTTAGAGCATTCTCATTAAGATGGGTAAATGCTATAAATGCTAAAATTTAACCAGCCAAATGCTATAAATACTAAAAAACATGCTCCATCAAAACTCTTATATCTTATTTATTTTGCAATACCTCTACAGTGGACTGCTAACTCTAGCAGCCCACTGTAGCAAGATTGTAAAAAAAAAATCATTTTATATTCACTCTTTGTCTTCTTTCTCCAGACTTTCTTTGCTCTCTCTCATTTCTGTTTCTTCCATTTCTCATTCTTGCTCCCATTTCTATGCTCTCTCTCTCCCTCTGCTCGACGTCTCTGCCTCCTTCTCCGACAAAACCCAGGCCAGAGCATCAAGCCAAGCCAATCTCTATCGCAGTGGTTTTTTTTTTTTTTTTTTTTTTTTTAGTTTGTGATTTGATGTTAGATTTGGCAGTAGATTTTTTTTTTTTTTTTTTTTTGAGAAACTTACAAACTAGGCCCATTACAAACCGTTGTTTCAACAACAGTTTTCAAGTGTTTAAATAATATTACGTGGATATTTGTACTTTTTTACTTACACGTATTTCTAAATAATATTACTAAAAATCTTTAAAGTGCACAATTAACCATAAACATACGCCATAATTGTTCATTACAAATAATAATAAAAATAAACAAACGTCCACAGCAAACATGAGAATCTCTTCTCCATCTCCTCGGTTCCTCCATAATCTTCTCCTTTAGTCCAGCTTCTCCAACCTATCCAATAAAAAAAGAAAAGGAATTGATCAAAACCAAACACGGTGTTTAGTACATGTTTTCAAACTACAATTTTTAGTTTTAAAACAATACTTTTTGATCCACGTACTTTCAAATATGTTTTCTAACTACAACTTTCAGTTGTTAAGTTACCAAACACCCCCCTAAAGTTTTAAATTATCACATTATTTCTGGAGATAAATTTTAAAAATAGATCATTCATATTAAAAAAACAAAAGGAAAGGAAAAAGTTGGAATTCTAACCTCTAGAACATGGGCATAAATCCATTCGGACCCCTGGTTAGAGTCAATCAAGGCCATTATCAATCTGAAAACGGACTACCTAAATACATTCAATGTATTTATAGCCATTTCCTACTACAACAAGTATGCTCTTTTTATATGTTCTTGCATTTTTTTTTCCTATTATAATTATTATGTATGCTCTCTTTTATTTGTTCTTATGTTGATGCTGGGCATGGAAAGCTCTTATAAAAGCATCAACAATTTTTGAGCAAATACCAAGCCACCTAATATTTGTACAATGATCTACCTCCTTATGGGAGGTCTAATTTGAAAAATCAAATAAAAACAAATAAAAGGCAACATATAAATAAAAGAGCATACCTATTGTAGTAGGAAATGGCTATGAACACATCGAATGTATTTAGGTAGACCATTTTCAAATTGGTAATGGCCTTGATTGACTTCTTCGGTGAATCTAAAGGGATGAGAATAAATCTGTCTAAATACATAGTCAGGAGGAATATATATTGCCACCACAGATTAATATCGTAGTTCTCATCATTCAGGTTCAGTTCAGAATGAAAAAGTCGTGGATGTGAACATCTAAAAGCCTCAATCACAGTAATGAACTTGATTCTCTCCTCTGTCCCCGTAAAATATGGGATTTTATGGGGCCAGTGGAAAAAATTAAGTTTATACATGTGATTAACTTGAATCTCTCAGACATTAACAACTTGTATGGGTGACCGGGGTAGAACCTCATAATTAAATTTGATACCGTCCTTCTCAGATGGACAACATCACACCTCATACCTTGTACTCTTTCATTGTTGTCATAAGTAGAACAAACAGAATGGTACAAGTTACCGATAAACATATAGGGATTCATCACTAATGTTAAAACCAACCACTTTTCTTCATAAATCCATAAAAAATGGGCCAATGAAAACCTGAAAGTCAAACGATCTGTCACCATGTTATGGTTTAAAGTTGTAGAAGAGAACTAAATTTTTGAATTGGATGGCGACAACATCGTTGTCTTTTCAGGTTTTCAAAGCCAACCATATCTAAAAATTCTTCAAGTACTGAGAAAAAATTATAGAAAAAAATATATATTAATAGCAGATAAAAATTGAGCTAGATATATGAAACATGGAGCACCCGTTAAGTTTGCATATATAAGCCTTATTTAAGTCTGCCTAATTTTAATAAAATAGCCCTACTTTAATTGAGAAATCAAGAAAAGCAACACTACCTTAATGAGGCGTGCCAGAGGCATAGAAAACAACAAATACTGTCTACTTTTACTTAAGTACCCTTTCAACCATTTTACAATTTTTTAATCTCTACTCCATCCGTTAGATGAAGGTATGGGATAAAATTAAAGGGCATTTTGGTCTTGTTGCAAAATAACTTCATCTCTCTTTCAAAGCTGACATTCCGAGACACGCATAACACTTACATCCAGCTATTTTTCCACTCCCAAAAAAAATTAGTATTTTAATATAATTTTATACTACAATAATGGGTGCTGAACAGCAGCACCTTAACTAGACCCCTAAAACATTTACCATTTCATCGTAATTTTCTGGACAAGGCCACATGGGGATGCAAATTTATTATGATAGGATAGGACAGGGCCGAGCCATGAGGAGATGCATATTTATTATGATAGGTATGATGTTCATGTTTTCAGACTTTTTAATTAGATTTTAATGCAATCCTGTTCTTGGTGAGGGTTAGGTGAGCACTTGTGTCTTTCAAGTTGACAAACCTATTGGATTTCAACAATACAGTCAATGACTCTACCGAGTTTCATGGAACCGAAACCAATGTCAAGATATCGTGGGAACCTTGTCACCTTTGAGAACATTTTTATCGTAATATTTTCAGAATTAACAAGGTGTCTATTTTTTTATATAAAATAATAATAATAATAATAATAAACTATTATATTGAAACTAACCATAATTGAAAATATTTTTTTTTAGAAACAAACACACATAAAAGAGAAAGACACACACAAGAGAGAAAGAAAGAGGTTCTAATACAAAGATACACTACAACTGTACTCAAAAGTCATAGTAACTTTTAAGAGAGAGTGGGGTAAGTTATACTACATATAACACTTTCTCTAATTGAAAATAAATTTATTGTCAAAAGTTATAACATTTTTGGTATTGTCATAATATTTTTATAATTTTTGATGTATCAGTTGCATTTAAATAAAATAAGGCGAAAACCACCTTTTAGTCCCTACATTTTCAAGCGATTCCTATTTTAATACCTACATTTTATTTTTACCGCTTTTAATCCATATTCTGAAAAACGCTTCCCTTTTTAGTCCCTGCCGTTACATCAGAAACGGAGAAAGGTGATGTGGCAAACGGCAGGAATAAATAATACTAAATTAATGTCCACGTGGCCTAAATTAATAATAAAAAAATATTTTGTGGTATTTAAAAATGCCACATCAGCATCTAAATTTAAAAAAAATTATTAATTTTAACTAAATAAAAAAATGAAAACTAAAAATCATATAAATTGAGATCTAAGTGTGTCTTGAACAAGAACAACAAGAACACAAACCCAAATCCAAGAACACAAACCCATAAATTTTAAAAAAAAAAAAAAATACTTACACAGTTGCTTAATTATTTTCTGGTGGTGCTTTCCTCTGCCACTACTGTCCAATCTCAAGAGCCATTGGCGGGATTTCTCTATCAGCGTGACGTCGTTGGAGGTTGGAGACATAAGGAGGTTGAGATTCTCCATCCGCTGAATTTTCGTATAGGAAAGAACGCCGTTACATAATGGAACCACCTAGATCTCCATCCTTTGCTGTAATTGGTCCACTTGCAGAGGACTCCGGCCACCGTGGCCTTTGATCGGCCTACATTGCTGTCAAATCTGCTGACCGTCACCGTAGCTGGCAAACTCCTCGCTCTTAATAGCGCTGCCGACAATGGCAGCTCCGGTGACTGATCCCTAATACTACATCCAAGACTCTTCAGCGAAATACATACACAGCAGGTGCATTTCCTTCACTCGCATTTTTTTGCACCAAATCTAATTCAGTTTTTTTTTTTTTAATTTTAATTTCTGGTTTGTGTTCTTGGATCTGAGTTTGTGTTCTTGTTGTTCTTGTTCGAGACACACTTAAATCTCAATTCATATATTTAGTTTTTATTGTTTTTAATTTTTTTATTTAGTAAAAATTAATATATATATATATATATATATTTTTTTAATTTAGATGTTGACGTGGCATTTTTTAATGCCAAAACGTGGCATTTTTCTCCGTTTCTGATGTAACGACAGGGACCAAAACGGGAAGCGTTTTTCAAGATAGGGACTAAAAGCGGTAAAAATAAAATGTAGAGACTAAAATGAGAATCCCCTGAAAATATAGAAACTAAAATATGCTTTTCACCATAAAATAAAATAAAAATAAGATATATCATATAAGGACGTACCACAATTTAAAATAATGTATTGTTAAAATGTAACCTTTTATTGTTGATATATATGTGTGTGTAGTTTTGAAAAGAAAGAGACAACAAAAAAAAATGGGAAAAAAAAACTGATTTAAAAAATTAATTTTTTTGTTTTGTATTCTCTAATTTCAAAATACGATGTGGCAACAAAAAAGGACAATCTCAAATTTCCCATTTAGTTTTTTATCTTTCCTTTTAAAGATTTTACATATAAAAATTTGGTAATTATGTGTAAAAATATGTTTTAAAGAGAAAAATTATAATACGTACTAATCTATTGCTTTCTCTTTCTTTTTTCCTTATTCATGTAATTGCTCTTGCGTCTTTTGGTACGTGACACGGACATAGAGCAGAATTCCGAAACTGTTAAGTTTTTTTTTTTTTTTTTTTTGAGAAGCTGTTAAGTTTTAATTTGTAGTTATGTGAAACAGTGTAAAACTTAATTTGTGCCAGTGCACTCTACCGCTTATTCTCAAAAAATGTTGTGGCAGTGTACTCTACCGCTTATTCTCAATAGTCACCTGACCTGTTTGTATGATGTTAGAGTATTCACATTGGCGAGTTATTTATTTCTTAAAAAAAAAAAAAAAAAAAACCATTGGTGAGTTATTTTTTTAGTAATTTGACATTAAAAAAATTATTTTATTTATTTTACCTATTTATTTTACAAAATATTCAGTATCAGTGGATTTATTTACCTTTCAACACAATAAAATAATATATCTACTACAATAAAATAATATATCCACTGTAATAAAATAATATATCCACTATAATAAACAATAATCGCAATCACCGCAACTGCTACTGCTACCGATGCCACCACCGCCGCTGTTGCGACCACCGAAAATTCTCAAACTAACATTTACACCAATACATTAACAAAAACATAAACTAACATTTGCTAAGCTTGATTCAGGTTTGATATTTTCTGGGTTAATATTCAAGATTTGTGTTTGCCTCTCTTTCAGTTGAGTGAACTTTTAAGTGAAACAACCAAATGTGTTTTTCAGGGAACTTTTTGGCCATTCTTGAGAGGAAATTTCCACCCAAACACTAAGATCACATCCTAAGTGTATTGGAATGCTTTGTAAAACTATAGAGACAAAAAAAAAAAAAAAAAAAAAAAACCCTTCAAGTAGCCTTGAAGTAGTCAAGAGATTGGTTTTACAGTTGGCAATTGATTTGTGGTATTTGATTATTGTAAAGATGTGGGCTCATTCAACAGTTACATGTATTGGAATTCTTGTAACTTAGCTTATATCTTATTTTCTCTAGAATGGATTTGACGACCTAGGTTAGGCTCTAGAGTATTTCTTCCGATTGGGTTTTCACTTCGTGATCAATTCCTCCTGCAACTGCCACTGTTCAATCTCATTCTGCCATTGTAAAATTTTCTTGCAACTGCCATTGCGTCCGCGTAACAAAAGGCTTCTTTGTACTTGTTGATCAAAGTTGAGGAGGGAAGTAAGATTTACATAATACATGGTTGTTTCCCCTCAATCTGAACTTGGTTTCTTTGATACCCTCAGGGGCGGAGCCACGCACACAGTAGGCAGGGGCGGAGCCACGCACACAGTAGGGGGCCCCTCACCAAAATGGGTAAAATTTAAGATTCCTATGCAGTTTTGGAAGAGTTGGCCCCTCCAAGGCAATTGATTGGCCCCTCACCTGTCTAAATTCTTTCTATATTCTTTATTACTTGCATCTTTTTAGTCTTTTTCGATTTACTCCCCCTATATGTCGGCAACAAGCCTGCCTCTTTTATTGCTAGATATATATATATATATATATTAAATGTTATATTTATAATATTTTTACAGTAAATTTTAAATAAATTTTTTCTTATAATCTAAGTGTTAGTAATTTGTTGTTAGTTTTGTTTTTTTAGAATCAATTTATTATTAGTTATTATGAGTGAAAAAAAAAATAACTGAATTCAAATTATAATCAATAATAATTTATTATTTATATTTTGTTGTAAGAATATTGTAAAAAAATTATAAATGTGAATTCAGAAGATAGGCAATAATATTTGCATCATGCTGAGCTACAGTCTACGGAGGACGGCTCAGTGAACATGTGGCAATCGGGTCCTAGACTTCCAAACCACCCTATGGTGCAATGGCCACACATAAATTTTGAGGCGCGTGATTAACTGATGAGGGTGAAATCTAAATAACTTTTCATATCTCATTTCATTTGGCCTGTTTGGAACAAATCTACCTTCCCTCTCCGCTAGCGAATGCATATTAAAAACAAACATATTAAAAAAATTGGAAAATTAAAAATTCTAGTCCGTGAAAATGCCAAAAACTTGTACGAAAATATTACAACACTATAGTTTGAACAGACACAGGACATAGACATAGAGTCATAGTCATAGACTTACAAAACAATCTCTAAAGTGCAAAATTAAAAATAAACATACCCCATAATTGTTCATTACAAATAATAATAATAATAATAAACATAAACAAATGTTCACAACAAACATGAGAATCTCTCCTCCATCTCCTCGGTTCCTCCATAATCTTCTCCTTTAGTCTAGGCTTCTCCAACCTGTCCAATAAAAAAAAGAAAAGGAATTGATCAAAACCAAACACTAAAGTTTTAAATTATTACTTTATTTCTAGAGATAAATTTTAAAAATAGATCATTAATATTAAAAAGAACAAAAGGAAAGAAAACTTTGGAATTCTAACCAATAGAACATGGGTATAAATCCATTCGGACCCTTGTTTAGAGTCAATCAAGGCTATTATCAATCTGACAATGATTTACCTAAATACATTTGATGTATTCATAGTCGATGCAATATTCATATAGTCATTTCTTACTACAACAGGTATGCTCTTTTTATTTACTCCTTTTTTTTTTTTTTAATAATTATTATGTACGTCCCACATGTATGTCCATGAGGAGGTAGATCATCGTACAAATACTAGTTGACCTGACATCTGCTCAAAGATTGTTGTTGCTTTTAAAAGAGCTTTTCATGCCAAAACAGTATTATGCTGGACGTGAAAAGCTTATAAAAAGCATCAACAATTTTCAAACAAATACCGGCCACCTTGTACGAAGCTACCTACTCATGTGACATCTCATTTGAAAAATCAATTAAAAACAAATATAAGAGATCGTACGTAATAATTATAATAGAAAAAAGAAGGCAAAACACAAAGAAAGTAAAAACAAATAAAAAGAACGTACATGCAGAAGGAAATAGCTATAAATATATCAAATGTATTTAGGCAGACCCTTTTCAGATTGGTAATGGCCTTGATTGAATTCTTTGCTGAATCTAAAGGGATGAGAATAAATTTGTCTAAAT
This sequence comes from Quercus suber, assembly GCF_002906115.3. Classification (NCBI taxonomy): domain Eukaryota; kingdom Viridiplantae; phylum Streptophyta; class Magnoliopsida; order Fagales; family Fagaceae; genus Quercus; species Quercus suber. The sequence continues at coordinate 261,657 of NW_027070138.1, forward strand.
ACACAATCGAGAGGAATATATAGCCACCACAGATTAATACCGTAGTCCTCATCATTCAGGTTTAGTTCAGAATGGAAAAGTCGTGGATGTGAACATCTAAAAGCCTCAATCACATGTATTTTTTCTTATTTATGTTCATTTGTTTAACAAATAAACTAAAATCAAGCCATATTTAAGCTTGACTATGAAACGAGCTAAACTCAAACATAATAATATATCTGTGAATACAATAAAAGATTTATAGTTTATTATAATTAATAATTACATTCATGGTAAAATTCATTGATTTGTGAAGGGGTAAAAAAATGTAGTCAACGGTTTTACTATATATGAGAAAGGCTAAAGTGTAAAATACACCCCTAAAGTTTGGGGTCTTTTATTTTGGTCCCTAAAGTAGGGCTATTTTAATGAGATGACTAAGATCATGCATTTTTCAAGATTGTAAGTAGGATCAGTAAAATATAATCGATCCTACATTCATGAAAGGTCCTACTAAAATCCCAAACTTACTTTGGGGAAAGAGAAATCAAAATAAACTAAAATACAAGAAAGTTCATAAAATATACATAGGTCCAAAACTTCGACCTACAGACAGTGAGAAAAGAAAATCAAGAGACGTCATGAGGAAAGGAGGGAAAGTTCCCCTGAACCAGATCTTCCATCCCTAGGCTTTGGAATTATAAAAATTATTGTTAGCTGATTGAGATTTTGTGTCAAAGTTTCAAGTCTAAGGGAAAAACGTGATCTCCCTTTTATGGGCTGATGGTGAGTATTTATACTAAGTTTTGGAAGATGATTGTGACCGGTTTTTTGGTTGAGAGGAGAAAAGCTTTTAAGGATGTGGGGTTAAGATTTGTCCCCCTTGAGCCCCTTGCCTTGCTCGTGTTTGAGGGAATAGTCAAGTATCGAGAAGTTTTGCATGCCTATGTTCATAAAAAGGAAAAAAGAAAAGAAAAATACTACTTGAATTTGTTATACTAATTTGAATGGGAATTGAATATTTGCTTTGTCTAGGGGTGAGCCTCTTGACTTTTTAAATTTCTCCCCTTTATTTTTATAAATTGAATAGAATTGTCTCTCTTCATGTTTTGCTTTTAATATCTACTTTTTCCCAACATATATAACAAAAGTTTTTCATTTTTGTTTTGTAATATATATATAACTTAATGCATTCACCTAACCCCTCTGGCCGCATTAATGGGGATATAACCCCTTAGCAGGGCAACGTTGATCAGAGTGAACCACTTGAGTACCGATAAGGCCTCTGATGGGACGGACGGCCAGAAGAGAGGCGAATAGATGATCAACAGATGGAAGAAGGAGATAGGAAGATGAAGACTATATAAGAAAAGCAAGTAAAGTAAAGAAGAGGGGGGAAAAAGAGGGAGAAGAAAAGGGGCTCCTCCGCCACGGGCCGAGGAGCATCCCCCCAGTTGTGAATAAACTCTAAGTATTTTCTAATAAAAGAGAGTTCATGCTTGGTGAACGACGGCCAGCACCTAAACCTTCAATCCACTCTCTATAAATTTATTGTTTGGGCTTGTTGGGCTGAAAACCCATTCATACTCAGGGTCAAATCCAAATTGAGTCCCTACAGTATCTTATCTAAATTTTTTAATTTTTGTGCCCAAATAAATAATGCATTAACATTTAACACGGAAGCCAAGAAACCATAATGATAATACTCATTGGCCTAAGTAAAAACATCTCGTCTGCACACTTTTATGAGTGATCTCAATAGAGTTTAGAGCTTTTCTAATCCCACAACCATAACCAAAGAGTTCAACAAGAAAGACTATAAAAGTAAAACATCATCTCCTCCTAATTCCATATCGTCATCTCATGTCTCCTCCCTTCTCAACCTCTACCAGCTAGATCCACACATTGCCCTCTCCTTCTCCTTACGGATTTCTCAGAGCAAGGTTGGGTTCAAACACAATGTTCAATCCCACTCTTCCTTATTTCACACTCTCATACATTAGCGCTTTATTGGCGCCTCCAAGCTCAATGATCAGTTCTTATTTTTTAATAGTTTTTAGTGTGTCTAGATTAAGATTTTGTTAATTTGTTAAAAGTGGGCAAAAATATAATCATATATATTATATTAAGTTGAAGTTTGTGAGAGTGCTTTTTTTTTTAGCACTATGGCCCAAGGATCCTGGGCCGTGTGAGAGGTTCTTGGTGAACTGGGATCAATTCTCCGCAGCTAACGGGCTGATTTAAGAATAGATTTGTGCACAGAACAAACTTCCTACAATTACAAACAACTAAAAAAAAAAAGTATTTGTATTGAATAACGTTTAACAGTAAAGGAAATGCATAATAAATGAAATATAATGCAAAGAACATGTTAGGGATCCTCATAATTGGTGAGGTATGTTTCATTAGTTTCTTTTAACTGTGATTACAAAGCTCACTAAGACATGATGCAAGGTTCAAATGAGTTCAAAAATTACAGACTTTGATAGCCATTCAAGCTTCAAAGACTTGCAAAGTTTGAATTCGTTGAATCCGAGCGTGTACTGTAGTGGCTGCCTCTGGGATACCGGGAACAGATTCCTCTGTTTTCCCTTTAGTTTAACAGAGTCTCTTCTATAATCTTTTTGAGACTTTAGAGAAATGACTTTAAATGTCTTAACGAATGATCTAAGCGTTCAGAATTGAATGCCCTATCCTTTTCCTTTCCCTCCTTTTTATAGCACAGCTTCGGGCTCCTGGGAGTACTACCGATTTTTCCCTTTTGCCCTTTGAAGTCGGTTCAGTGCCTGGTTGCTTCAGGATCATATCGTTTCCCTTTTTCTCATAATTCCTTTCTTTTTGCTGCGACCGGATGAAAGTCTCCCAGCTAGCTTCCCATTTCCAGATTTTCCCGTTGGTTGACCTGAGGCGTTTTGGCTTTTGCTCCAGCTTTCCCAGCTTTCCCAGTTGTACTTTTCTTTGTCTCTTTCTTCAAATGGTTGGAACCAAATCTTCTGCATCTTTGCTTTGTACTTCCACTGTGTGCTTGGTTCATAAGGTCCGCGTGCCTTTTTGTCTTTTTTCTCTCTTCAAATCTGCTTTAGTTTCACCTCACGCGTCCGGGGATCCTCTGCCTCTGGTATATGCTTCTGGGCGTCCCGACCCAAGTCTTCCTTCTGGGCTTGCTTTGGCTTGCTGTTTCCTTTATCTGTTTTCTTGGGCCCTTTTCTTCGTGGACCTCTGGATCAGATCCTCTGGGCTCCTTTCCTTTTCTTTATTGTGAGAGCCCACCCTTTATTCTCTTTCTCTCTCTCTCTCTCTTTTTTTGTGTGAAATGGGCCTAAAGTCTTTTTCATCTCTTTTTTGGGCCTATTTGTGGCTATTTAATTATTTTGCACCTCAACAAAGTTCAATTTTAGAATTCAAATCGAATCAAATTAATTTCTAATTGTAGTTTAATTTTGTGCTATGTGTCCAATTTGATTTTTAAATGTTGGTGTTAAGTTACCTCCATTCATAATGCTCAATGTGGAAACTAAATCTACCAAGATAAACATCTTATCATCACAATTGTTAATATTTTCATGCGTAAGCACAGACTACATGCTAGTTATAAATAGTCATTGAGATGCAACAAGAACTTGATCTATTCAATTAAATGCAATTAAGTTGTTACCTACTATATTTGCTTGCAATTTTATTCATTCACTGTGATTATTGACATAATATTATTGATTGAAGTATTATCGAATTCAGTTGACAGAAGTATAAAAGAAAAAAAAAATCAATAAACAAATAGGTGATGGATCTAAACCAATCCATAATTTGAGCTTTAAATTGGTAATTGGAAGTCTTTTTTAAATTTTGAGAATAATGTAAATAAATTTGAAGTTGAAACATTATGATCAAATTAATTAGATATGGATAGAGAATAATGATTAATTTATTTTGTTGTAGTGTTTAGCAAAAAAAAAAAAAAAAATTATTTTGTTGTAGTCCAACTCTATATCATAAGATTCGATACTTCTATTATTATACATCTATAATCGGGGGTGGGGAAAATAAAATCCTAGATTTCTTCGCTTAAATCACTGGAAGCTCTATATTTATTAGTAAAAAGCTAGAGAGCTGTATACGTATATATTTATTATCACTTGTACTATGCTTGGGTGACTACAAATTTATAATAGTTACATATAATAGCTAATTAAATATAAATGTGATTGATGAGTGTAAGAGTCTAGGGACGTCGTTTCGTTCTTGCAAGTTCGGCCATGTTAGGAGGGAAGGGAATAGGTTGGCGCATGCTTTAGCTAGGAGAGCAGTTTTATCTGCAGACACAGATGTATGGGTAGAATCTCTACCTAGTGATTTGGATAATGTATTCCAATCGGATTTGATTCAATAAAATTTTCCTTACCTTTTTCTCAAAAAAAAAAAAAAAAATATAAATACTAAATCCCCCTCAAACATCCATATCAGCAGTTAAAACTACAAATTTATATGTATCAGCAGTTACATATAATAGCTAATTAAATATAAATACTAAATCCCCCTAAAAATATATATATATATATATATATATATAAAAATACTAAACCAGAGAATGTCCAAGTTGACTTAGCATAATGGTTACATGCCTGACTTTCAATAGTATTAAAATAATTTGTTTAAAAAATAAATACTTTAGTCCAACCATTTATCAGATGCTCTTTTGTGACACGTTCCGATGATTGATTTAATAAACTTAAATAACATATCATAAATCTAAATATCTAAAATCTCATATACCACATTATTCATTCATAAAATTTTCTAGTTGTCTGAGAATAAGCCATTCAATAAAGGTTGAGACATCAACACATGACTTAATCATTTTCAATCAAATAAAGTTCAAACCTTAATTTTAATTATTATTATTTTGGTCATTCAACTACTTGATAAAAGTTCAACTTGGCCCCCCTATCTATAATATCAATTTCGTGATTCAATTTCATCAATTACCGTTCATTTTAAAATTAATAATTGAACAATCAAATGAAATTTTGATCTATTAATTAAAGTACCAAATTAATAATTTGTTTCAAAAAACTTTTTAAAAAAATTAAATAAATAAATAAAAGAAAAGGAAAAAAAAATTCATGGGCCTTCCCAGCTTATAGCCCAAGTCAGGCCCACCCCAAGCCGAAATTGCCATCATTCTTTTCTTTCAGTCTCCTCACTCACACAACAACAAATCCAATCCCAAAAAAATTCCCCAAAACTAACCAAACTTTTCTTCCTTTCTTTCTTTCTGAGAAAGAGAAAGCAACCAAAACACAAACACACACACACACACACACACACACAGAGAACAGAGAGAGAGAGAGAGAGAGAGAGAGAGAGAGATTTGGGGACGAAATCGATGAAAGAGCCATCGGAGAAGACGAAGGTGGTGGTACGGCACCTTCCTCCATCGCTCACGCACTCCGATCTCTCCGTCAACATCGACGAAAAATTCTCCGGCCGCTACAACTGGTTCTTTTTCCGTCCCGGAAAATACAGGTTTTCAATTTTTTTTATTAATTTTTTTTCTATTTATCTCAACGCTCTGTTTGGTAGTACCTTGAATAAAATAAACAAGGATTTGATTTATGTTTTTGTTTTTTTGTAATTTGTGCTTTATTGGTAGAATGTATTTAGTTATCGTTTTGAGGTAGCGATTTTTTTGAAAGTATTTATTAATTGCTTTTAAAGCAAGAAAAAGCAGTTATATATTGCCAAACGGAGCTTAAAAGTAAATTGAATTAAAGGTCTAGCTAAGGCTTTGTTTGGCAGTGGATAAAAATTAGAGAAAAATGGAACTGTTTTGAGTAATTGAAAAGCTCGGCGAATCTAGTTATTTGATAAGTTGATAGTAAATTTAGATTAGGTTCAATATGTAAAGTGTGCTTGGTTGCTTATTCTTTAAAAGGAAAAAAGAAAAAGTACTTGAATTGAATTAAGGCTTTGTTTGGTGTGAGAGAAATTAGGGAAAAATTGAATTGATATTATGAGTAATGAGGTTTGTTGAAGATTGGTTTTTTAGAAATTGAAAATCTCCGCTTAGTTATAATTTGATAGCAAAATTAGGTCTGGTTCAATAGGTAAAGTTTGTTTGGTTGCTTATATAAAAAAATCCATCAAAAGTATAGTTCTTGTTGCAATATTTAATGTTAATGCAAACGGAGTGTGTGTTGTAAGTTTATGATCCGTTTTGGACCTTTGGTGTTCATAGAGTTAATGAAATTTAGTTATAGCGTGTATTAAAATCAACATTTTCAATTGATTTATTTCACATTTGATCTACCAAAGTTCAGGAAAATTTATAATTTATAATTTGTCTTTTTTTTTTTTTTACTTAAAAAAAAAAAAATATATATATATATATATATATTTTATGTGATTTATAGAATGAAACATAGATTGTTAGGTACTTCAGCAATCAGGATTACAGAATTGTTTTCAACCAAGAAGTCGCGTAGAGTTATGGTGTGTATTCAAAATGTTCTAGGTTTTTTGCGATGAAAAATATGCACATGCACATGTGGCAAGACTAATCTGTTGAGGATCGATAGCCAATCCCAAAAAATTTGGGACTAAGGCTTTGTTGTTGTATGCACTGCATGGTTGCTGATAGAGTATTCAGGGACAATAAAAGAATCAGATTGTTGAATATTAGATTAATTTTTACTTTCTGTGACTTAAAGAAACTAGAGAGACCACTTTTCTAATCTCACTATAACTTAATGGCTTAATTGTTTATATTATTTTATTTTCTTCTATTTTTAGGCACTTATTCATGGGTTAATGGTTTTTCTAACTTGAAGAATTTTTGTTAAACAAATTTGCAGCCTGAAGAATCAGAGGTATTCTCGAGCCTACATAGACTTCAAGAGGCCGGAAGATGTTTTCGAGTTTGCAGAGTTTTTTGATGGACATGTTTTTGTTAATGAGAAGGGTAACTAATAATGACATGCCTTATTCTTTACATTACAACTTTACAAACAGATGCGTTTTATGTTGTTGAAGTGGTTTGATTCAGTGAATATCATTTTATGAATTAATTAAAGTTAAGATTTGGGTTCCCTAGCTAGTTATGCTCTTGTATAAGCAATACTGTAATATCGTGTTTATATGATTGTGGGGAGACTTGATAATGGTAAAAATTGTAATGTCTATATTGCACTCATCTTACTTTAGAATCTATAGTATTTTTTGCAAAAGTTTAAACTGTGCCATTCATCTCAGGTGCTCAGTATAAGGTTTTAGTTGAATATGCTCCTTCACAGAAGGCCCCAAAGTCAACTACTAAGAAGGATGGTCGTGAAGGGACCATATACAAAGGTATTGGTTCAGTTTGCATTCGTATTTACTTAGAATACCATTGTACTAGATTTTGTTATTAATACCTACCTTTTCCTTTTATGAAAGTAGATCCTGATTATCTAGAGTTCCTCAAAATTATTGCAAAGCCGGCTGAGCATCTACCTAGTGCAGAAATACAGTTGGAAAGAAAAGAAGCAGAGCAAGCTGGTTTGTAATTATTTTTAATGACTTTGCGTGTGTGTGTGTGTGTGTATTAGTTAGATAATCTCATATCGGAATCTAGACATGTATAATTTTGGCCCATAACTTTGTTGCACCCAAGCTCCCTTTATTAATTAATTTTTTAGTCCACCATGGTGCCTATTGCATGTAATGATTTAAGTTTCCTATTTTGAGGCCACCCTGGTGCCACATAAGGTTGTGTCCAAATGTTGTGGAGTAAATTTGTGTGTTTGGTCATAACAAATAGTGGACACGACTAATTGTTTGTGTTTAAGAGACACATTTTTCCTATAGATTTATTAGTTTCTCCATACTTATTTCTAGGTGCTGCAAAAGAAGCTCCTATTGTTACACCACTTATGGAATATATTCGTCAGAAACGAGCCGTTGAGAGTGGAGTCCAGGTAATGTGTTATATATTTTCATATCTTCTCCTCATTACCTTGACTGTTTATCTTAAAGAAAAATGTTCTTTTATTGCGGTTTAGTTCAACAGAGTTGTTTGCTACTGATTTTGTGATGTAATTAGATTATTATTGTTGTTCTTTTATGACAATCTCTATCTTTGAAAAAAGAAGAAAATGAAAGATTAAATACGTGGATGGTTAAATTTATAGGTGAATTAGACTATACTATCTTTAATTTATGTTAGACAAGTTTCTTATAAGCCCTAGCTTACTGAAAACAATATTTTTTCCCCAAAAAAAAAAAAAAAAAAAAATCTTTTAGGAACTTGGTGGTATGAAGAATATTACAAAATTTGAGCGATTTCCATTAAGGTCAGAGGTTCAAGCCTCACTATTATGCAATTATGCAAGTATATGGGAAGCGGTCCCTCATTACATTATGTGGTGCCTATGACGTGAACGAAATGCTAGAAGCTTTGAGGACCAAGAAAGAACTATTCCAGAACTGAAGATGTTTTTTCTTACTTCTCTTTTTGCTTGGCTGCCTTCTTTGGGTTTTTATTCTTTTTCTTCTCTTTTAGATTTCATTGATCATTGTACTCTACACCATGATTGATGGTCTCTAGTATACGTCCTGTATACATTGTGTTTTTATTTTTTATTTTTCAATGAATTACTTTATTTATCAAAAAAAAATTATGAAAAATTTGAGAGATTTCCATTGAGATTGAGTACTTGCGTTTAATGTGGTACAACAAAAAGAAAAGAATATTACTATTTCTTGAGGTCTTGAGACTATTCTATTAATGTAAGCTATTTAGCATATACTTTTTTATATCCATTGACTTCATTTTTTCTTATGAAAAGATTGTTTTAGAATGTCCTTTCATAATTTCTTTTCATTTTTAGTACATGGCAATTAATTGTAATGTAGTTTGTTTGTTCATTTTTCTAAAACCATATTGGATTGTCATAGGCCAGTTTGTGTGGCTCATTGGCTAGTTAGTTTGTGATTTAAAAGATCTAGTTTATATGCGAGTTATGTAGTGTAACTTTTGAAGATATTATTCTGCATTCATTGTAAACCCCCCCCCCCCCCCTTTTTCACCCCCCCCTTTTTCTTTTTCTTCACCTTTATATATAATAAATTAAGATCCTCTTTTTTAATATATATTAATAATGGAATATTTTTATTTTTGTATTAGACGTGTATATATATATATATATAAAGATATAGGTATCCTTGATATAAGGTAGATTTTATCATTTTGAATCTATGAGTTCATGTTTTGTATTGAATTTGGTGATCGTTGATAGGGTTCATCAGTTGGTGGCAAGATTAGGAGAAGAACTGGGGCTGCATCCACAAGCAAGCCTGGCTCATCTAATACCAAACGAAGCTCTGAGAAGAAAAAGGTTTGCCGCTCAATTATGTACTCAATTTTCTCATACTCTTGGCATGTTTGTGTGAGAAACGTAAAATTCTCGATTAGATATTTAACATTTTTTAATCACTCATGAAAGTGTTTCATTTTCCTACTTTTGATAAGTTTGTTACTTTCATCACTTCGAGTGTAGTCAACCTGTCTGTATTGTTCCCAGTGTGTCAAAAATATAAGGATAAGCTGTATTTCTCATCCAAACTCTTATAGAAAGTCATCATTCGTATTGTGTGGCTGGGTATGATCTTTTGTTTTTGGTGGAGTATCTCTAGGTTAGCATGTAGAGGCTTTATTTTTTTATTCCTATATATATACCAATGAATAATTGAAGTAGAATACTGGATTGTTATGCAATCTCCTTGTATCTCATCATTCATACTGTGCTAATAAAAGAATGCTTTTATTGCTTGAAGCTGATTAAGGAAAGTTTGAGCCAGTATTCCATTTAAAGCCGGTACATCATCATGAACTCCTGTGGTGATATCCCCCCAAGGATCATGCTCAAATTCCCCCCCTTCCCCCCAACTAGAATATTGTCCCTAATCTCGCCTGTATCTTAGGATGCTTGCTTATGCAATCTTTGTTTTCCAGTAGCAGTTCCAGTAAACTAGCTAGCTTGTGCATCCTTTCAACAGTGACAGAAGTTTCAGTGTGCATTGTGTCACAGGATCACAGCAGCATTATTTTCAACATCTTGATTAGTTCTTTGATTATTTCCATTGCCTCCTATTCCTTAATTTAACTGCAAGGTTCTACAGACTCGGCAGAAAAAAAAAAAAAAAAATCCTCTTGTTTAGCATTAGTCAAGTCTTCCTTTTGAGTCCCAATGTTGCATTCTGCTATCTTTCCTAAGCTCTTGTAGTGGAATTCATGCAGGTCAGACCTGAAGTGATGCTGGAAACCTTCTTATAATACGAAACTGCGTGCTTTTGACAGAAAATTATGATACACTAGGCGAAAGTTAGGAAATGAGTTGTAAGAGATTGATGTGAAAATGGAAGATTTAAGTAAACAAGCAATAGCAAAATTGCAGAGGCAAAGATAAGGAAGAAGGAAAAGATAGTCTATAGGTGTTGCATCCCATTAAAACTAAATGATCTGCTTTGATCATTACTTCTAGTAAAATAATGCTAATTTTTATCCCATTCTTATTTCTGATATGATATTATTTGGGTTATTTATTGTTAAATTTTATTTTTCTATCGTTTATGTTTTCTGTATACTTTTGAGCAGGGTGAAGTTTTCACTGGTTTAAGTAAGTTATCTACAATTGTTAGGGTTGGAAGTTGCTTATCTTAATTGAAAGATTTAGCACAAATACATTCTGGACAAATCAATAATATCTCTATGTTTGATAATCTTATAGTTATCATTTACCCCCTTCTGTTTGGTACTTGTCTTTTAGTGATTTTCTTTTGGATAATGTCAGTTTCTAGCAGCTGTGTCGATTATTTCAATATTGTGGTTGCTGTCCTTATGTTTCCCAATGCTTTCATGTAACTCTGTGCGCATGCACTGTCTTTGTTCTTGAACTGAAAGACATGGTTAATTTGCTCACTTTTTCTGTTTGATTGACAGTATATATTGAAGGAAAGTGCCAAGAATACCACTCAAAGGGACAAGTCAAATTTCATTGTAGTGGCTAGGCGAGAGGATCAAGCAACTACTTCAAGTGGAAAAGAAATATATGATGAGAGAGGTAAATTTTTCCTTTTCCTGCCAATAATGAATCTTTCTAAGTGTGAATTGTTCAGTTACAGTGTCATTTTTATCTGTTGCCAAATATATATAAAATTTCTACTTCCAACTTCAGTGCAAGACAATAGGCCACACTAAACAAGTACCAAAAAAGACCTGCTTACATTCCTTTCAATGTTTCCCTGCTTCTATGGACATGCTAAGTGGTTACTGATGTGTTTGCCAAGCTACTGAATTTTTATAGATGCTGGTACTGGCTGTCACAGTAGTGGACCAAGGGGGGCTATAGGCTGCCTGGGTTTTCCTTCTCTGTTTTTAGGTCCATTGTGATTTTACTTTATCATGTGTGTTTTTCGGAGTGTGTTCATTGGAGCATGTGTAATACAAGCATAGATATTTGAGGAGCATGTCTGGGGTGCAAGCATTCATATTTATGCTTGTATATATCAAAAAGTGTATGTAGGTTGATTAATTCAAACTGAGAATAGGTTACCATTTTTCATTGGATGCAAACGTGTGATGTTGCTGATATATTTCAGAATATTTCAGCAAAAAAAAAAAAAAAAACACATATTTGTTTATGTCATATTTCACATATGTTAACTGGATTTTGGCTCTTGCCATTGAAGGTTCTGTTTCTGGAATCCCTGTGACTGCTGACTCTGTAAAGAAGAAGTATCTGCTTCTAAAAGGGAAAGACCGAGGAGTATCTAATGTAATGTTTTTCTCCTCTGTTCTTTATTTCTTTGTACTTTACTGGTCATCGCCATCATTTATGTTGTAAATTTCTTTTACAATTTCAAAATCTTTTTACTGATTATCTTAATATTACATGTTTTAATTACCCAATGTATTTTATGACACTTCTCAGGTTCCTGAGGGTTTGTTACAACAGGTTGTAACATTGCCGGCTGGTAATTTTCCATCTTCAACTGCGCCAAAAGAGAATCAGAGGCGGGAGGCTGGTGGGAGGTTGATTAGAAATGTACTTTTAAATAGTGATGCTCGTCATAGTCAATCTTCAACAGCAGTTCAGCCTCATCAGAAAATTCAAATCTTGAATTCAGAAAGTGGTAAGCGACCACCACGGCCAGTCAATGCACGCATAGGGCCGAATGGTCTTGTAGCTAAAAATGAAACAAACTCCTTTGGTTCTGAAGGGGATACAAAAAGGACTGCAGATGATAAGTTTATGAAAAAGGACTTGCAAGGTTTGGGTAATGTCAGTGAGAAGCAAGAAAAACGTACAAGAAACAGGGATAGACCTGATCGTGGTGTTTGGACTCCTCTTCGCCGATCTGATGTTTCACATACGAGTGATGAGAACTTGTCATCCTCAATGTTGCATCCTACTCATTCACAATGTGATTCAGTTGAAGGTACTACTAATCTTAGTGCATGGATTTTTGAGTGCCATAAAATACTGGTGCTATGCTGGGGAACCATGACTCTAGTATCAAATCATTCATCACAAATGCAGCTGTTAGGACTTAAGCAGGGAATACCAGGAACTGACTGTTTGCCTTTGGTTTTCCAGTTTCCCGTGGAGAAATGAAAGATATGTCTTATGGAAGTAGGAATGCAGAGGCTACAGCCACTATGAGTGGACGTAATAATTCTGTTGAGAATGGTTAGTTTTTTATTCAAGGACTGAAATGTGGTGTGAGCTCCTCTCTCTCTCTCTCTCTCTCTCTCCCCCTCCCCCCACTTTTCTTTTTAAACTAATACTATTCTGCTACCCAATGTTTGAATTTTCCTAGGATCCCAAAGACATTTTGGTCGTCGTGGAGCTGCCCACATAACGAAGGATGATGGCTCTGTTAATACGAGTGAGGGGAAATCTTCTAGAAGAGGTGTTAGTGGCCATAGTGCTAATGAGGTCTGCATAGTTTTTGCCAAATCAACTGTAACATAATCTTCTGTGTTACTTCACTTTATTTTGAGTTGTTAAGTTTCTCCCCTTGTCTTTACAGAAACAAGTTTGGGTGCAGAAGTCATCTTCAGGTTCTTAGAATACTAAAATTTGGTAAGTCTTTCCCTTTATTTGCCCTTTTTTTTGAGGGGGGGAGGGGGGGTCTTGCTCAAAAAGATTCTTCTTATAATTATCTCAAATCTCAGAGAAACTCAGAAACCATGATCATAATTTCAAGAAATATGATCAAATGCACCATGATTTATAACTGTGTAAGTTGCTTTATTTATGTCATGTAAACATTGATCATAGTTGTTGTAATGGTTTAGAAATTGATGGCTGTTAAACAGGTGTGTGGCATTCTGTAAGAGCAATAATTCATCATGTGTCCAAGGACCGTATCTGTTACCACAGGCTAAGGCCTCCATTGAAGACATCGTATAGACGACATTCCAGAAAGATGATTTTATGGTTTTGCCAATTGTAGGGTACGTGTATATATATGCCTTGAGATATTTAGTTGGAAAGTTTTTAGATGTGGAATGCATTCTGACAATAAGAAAATTCTTTGATTGTAGACCAATTATGCTTGTGGAAATTTCTTACGGTACAGGGACCTGATTTGTGCCCCCAACAGGAAAAGTACGGGCATGCTCATTCAGAAAAATGCCGAGTTAACATATCCAAGTGACGCAATACCGAAGTTGGAGAAGGATTTGATTTCTTGACTATGTAATTTTCATTATTCTGACACATCTCAAAAGGAAAAGTAATAGTGTATGGTATGAAAGAAGAAAATTTGTGGTATTTTGACCCAGACGGTATGTCATAACTGTCTTCACCTTAATGTATCATATGATGATGGTAACCAAAGAACTTGGATGGATTATGAAGGTGTTGAATTGACTCATTTTGGTATGGAAATATGGCAAGCATGTTCTAATGTACAATTTGATTTTGCGGGTGATTTACAACCTATTTGCATCATCAGTCAAATGTCTCTGCTATTGTTCTGAAGTAAATTTGGAAAAAAAAAAATACTATGTTAATAATTTTTAATTGGCACTGTTCTGAAATTATTTGGAAATCTAATATATATATATATTCTCGAAATCATGTTTTCAAGACTTGAAATAGTGTTTTCATTTACTTAAGTTGCCACCATTTTATGTGAAATCTTGTTTTTAAAACAGGATTCTGAATGCCAGATTTTAAAGTAACTTTAAATCAATACTAATTTAAATGCCAATTATTAAAATAATATTATTTTGCACATTTTGCGTAAAGTTATAAGATGTGCTTAAGATTTTTTTTGAACATAGTCCGACTTAAGTATTTTCTATAACACATTTGATGGATACCGTTCAGATTTGTGAACTATTGACTGTGAGACGCATGCGCTAAAACCCAGCATTATGTAGATATATTGAAGAGCATATATGCAGAACTGGCATACATGTTTGCAGGATAGGAAAAATTGTTGAGCAGAGACCATACACAATTTCCTCCTTCCCTTTTTCCTTCAAGCAAGAAAGGGAGACTGGCAATTCATCGAATATCATTCAATCGAGTAAAGCCCGGAGACTCGTGAGTGATGGTGTCATTTTCACAAATTGCAGCCAAACCCATTCCGAACCATTTAACATGACATTCCATTTGTGTCGGGAAAAATAAGCTAATACGTTTTTACCTTCATCCATATTTCAAAACGGTAAAATCAGAATATAGCAATAAACAGGGCCCCTATGATCTACATACAACAATGGCTTTCCAATTGTAAAGTCATGTAATTAATTAACTACTTTTGCATTTTGTAAGAAGTGGGGGGAAAAAAAAGGAAAAGAAGAAAAGAAACATTTCCTGATAATTAAGTTAAGGAATTTGCGCAATTTCAACCAAAATTTTGTGCAGTGATTGTGGCTTTGAGAAGAATGGGCAGTGGTCACTGCCTTTTATCTTGTAAACTCCTTCTGGTGGGTTTTCTCTCACTAGCTTCTCTTGAACATCTGGTGAAAGTGCACGATCATCCAAAGTCTGAATATAGTACCGCCGGCCTGTTCCATAGTTTTCAGGGGATAATGACAGCTTCTCCATGATAGGACCAAGTGGGGTGGGTCTCATGGAAACCATGGCCAATGCAACATCCTGGAGTGAATCACAGTCCATTGTGAAATTTATCTTGTATATCAGTAGGATATATTTAACTAAAGAGAGAAACAAAATAATGAAAACAGAAAACCAAGTAAGAAAACCAATATTTTTTTTCTCTGACAAGAAAGAATTACTAAGTAGGATCAAACATCATATACAACTTCCACTATTTTTCACAATATATAAGAAACACCTTGCCTAAAAGATATAATAGATTGCACAATCCAGCATGAATATATGAGCCAAGACATAGTCTCAGGTGAGTCCCTTGGATAAAAAAATTGCCTTAAATTTGTGTAAAAATTAAGCAGAGAATCATGTTGTCTTAATTGATTTAGAGAAGATATATATATATTACAGTAAATATAGAGTTGAAAAAAAAGAGGCACAAACAGAGGAAGAAAACAGTTCCAAACAAATGCCTAGACAACTCACAAAGGAAAATGGACTCAGAAAATTGGCTTGTGAGAAGATTAAAAGCTTTTGGGGAAAAATGTTTTCTGAAATTGGCTCTGAATGAAACAAGAACTCAATTAAAATGAGGCAGCCAACAACATATACTCACGGGCAAGACTTAAGAAAGGACATTCACTGGACTAGGTCTCCTAAGCTTTAAAAGTCAAAATAAATGGGATCAGAACAGGAAACAAGACATGAACTTAACAACGTATCAAAGTGCACATAGAACTGATGAACAGAAGACGCACATACGAATTTCAGAATAAAACAGTAAGTGGGAATGTATTGAGAAAGATGCTGTCCAGATCATTTGCTAGGTTGCACAAGTAGAAATGTGCTTCAAAGTGTTCTGTGATCTTTGGTACCAACAAACCAATCAGTAGAAGAATAATTCAGCTGTGCTTTGGACTACAAATAAATAAGTTTTCTGGAAAGAAAATTATTGAGAGGTCTATTCAGAATAACTAGGAAGTCAAGTAAATTTTCCTTAGAAAAACTCTAATGAATTCAGCCACTGGAGATTTGAGTAAAAATGACCATGCTATAGCTAAAAGAAGGGAAAAGAGTGGGACAAATGAAATAGTATGCAATAGGTCAAAACAGATTTCTAACCTTAAATTTTCATAGTGTACATCAGTTTTGAGATGATAAAGCAGAAATCACAGCTACAAAACAATGTGGATGATAATTTATTTTTAAAAAATTTTATAATGAGAAGTCAGGCCTTGGTGCGCTAGCAAGTATCTTTCACCAAAAGCGATAGGTTGTGGGTCCGAGAATCAGCCTCAAAAAAAAAAAAGGAAAAAAAAGAAGGGGGTAAGGCTGAATATCATAACCTCTCTTAGGCCCCACAAAAGTGTAAGATTTGTGCATCGTGTACGACCTTTTTAAAAAACATACATACATACATACATACATATATATATATAGAGTGTGTGTGTGTGTGCGAGAGAGAGAGAGAGAGAGAGAGAGAGATTGAAGGTCTTGGATGAAATGATATGTTTGAATTGTACCATACCTTCGTTGGGGACTGATTGAAATATAACCCTTTCATTTGCTCTTTCTCAAACATGAATCCCGTAGGAGGTTTGTCTTTTCCATTTCCATGAATTAAAAACTTTGATTCTTTCATAAAAAGTTCTGCAGAACCAAGCTGTAATAAAATATCTTATGTTAGAGCAATGATACCTGCCTGAAAGAACTGCAACACATAGCTCAGAGACATAAACTGCCTTGACCCTTTTTTTTAGGATGTTGAGAGGGGTGGGGTGGGGGGGAATCCTTTAGACATAGTTTTATTTCTTGCAGTCAACAGTTATGGTATAAACTGAGCCCATGACTCCACAGCTCACTTTCCAATCCCATGCCAGCACCACCAAGTGGCAAGGTGGAACTCCTAAGACCTCCTCCAAGGGGTAGGGATTTCATTTCATTTCTTAACCAAATCAATTTGAGTGGATGAAAACATCACATCTCATAATAATAGGAAAAGATGGAACTGTATTGTGTTATAAGAAGAAAGGCACAATTATTGCCTTATAGCTGTTCAACATAGGTTACACAAAAAATGTGCTTGCATGTATACACACACACACACACACACATATATATATATATACTTAAACATGCATGTATACAAACACTGTTGACATGACTTGAATTGGGTGTGAGGGTGCATAGGAAATCATGGAACAAATGCTTATAATCATTTAACGACATTAATAATGAATTCAGATGACAGAACTCATATTAGTTATATGGGATCCTAAGTGGTGGCATAATTTTGATTCATCATAGTTTCCTTACAGGATCAACAATTCTTCATAGTTCTGTTTTTTACCACTAAACATAATATGTTAATTATATTGATTACATACCTCTTCAGCAAACACATCAAAAGGCCTCTGGCCATTAGATACCATCGTAGCGCAAATGAAAATTGCTTTTGATATCTTCTGCGGAAAATGTTCCAATGCATAAGAAATACATGCACCACCACTACTATGACCAACCAGAATGACCTGCAAAAGGACCACATAGATCCTTAAATACGGAGAAACAAAAGCCAGCAAAGTGCTTCAAGATGATAAAATTATGTATACTCACCTTTTCATCCTCAGAAAGCTCCTGTAGATAATCAATCAACGGCTTTGAATACTCTGCCAATGTGGCAACACAATTTGTATCAGTCAGATCAATACCAGAACCTGTGAGATCCAAGGCAGTAGGAAGCAATCCTGATTCCTCCAGCAGAGAAATAGTTTTATACCAACACCATGCTCCAAAGCCTTCTCCATTTATAAGAATAAATTTTTTTGTTTGAATGTTCTCTAGGATTTCTGGCACCTGTAAAGGATATGAAATACAATTAAATATAGCTTCATGTTAACCTGTTTGGGGCAAGAGAGACGGAAAAAAAGGAGGGGGTGTATAAGCAGCAAAAAAAGGAAATTGAGGAGCTCTTGTATAAAAACCTGAATGATGCAAAGGTTCAGCATTTTAAATTAGAAAAAAATGGTAATAATGACCAAGTTTTGTTCCATAAGACACAGACCCAGTCAAGGTCAGGGTTAACAACATTCAAGAAGAAAACACATTATATTAAGCGCACTTTCAAAAAGATAGTTATTCTATGATACATCAACAGCAAAAGGGGGCCCAAATCAAAGCAAATAGATGAAAGTATGACCACGACTCATGGCAATTCCACCATCTTTTGCCATAATGTTCAAAAAAAGTCCGGTTTAACATATATTGCAAAGTTCATCAGCTCCAGAGACAAATCTAAATCCAACTTTGCCCTCTAAAAACAGCTTTTTAATATCACTGTTACAGAACTTTCAAATTGGATGATTGGAATGACGATTATACATAGGATGATCAGAAGAAACTTCAAGTTCAAGATTTATAACATCTCAATCACAATTTCCACATCCCTCCACTGCTTTGGCACACTTCCTATTCCTTGTGCCATTAATAAAATTTAAATTCATAAAAAAAGTGAATTGCTAATCTCTTTACCAAGTTTCATGGACCACCATCCCCATCCTAATTGCCATGTCACAATCCAATTAAAATACTAGAAAACTCAGTGTGTACGAGAACTCAATCCTTAATAAAGCAAGCATGGATCATAACAAAAAGTGAGTCTTGGAACATCACTTTTCTTCTGGGAGTAAACATAAGTATATTAAAGCTAAAAAAGACTGCCCTGGTATTAAAAAATTGCTACTCATACTTTTCCAGATGCACTTTTTAATTATTCAAGTGAATAATACATCAAGTTCTTTCTTTTCTTCCACCTTTTCCCAACAAAACACACAGCTTTTCCTACTTGGACCATTGACTGCTGCAATTTCAAGGCACAATTAAGCACCTTTTCACTTTAACCTATAGCTTACAGATCTTAATCATGAAATCCCACTTTTCTTCACGGATCCAATCATCCAAAAACTGTAACTGACAGAATGATTACACACAAAAACACATAGACAGACCAAAAAAAAAAAAAAAAGAAAAAGAAAAAGAGCAAAATCAGTTCTTTCTTTTTTATGCTTCAATCAAATTAAAGTCCTACCTGTTTTCCATTTGAGAACGATTCATCACCAAGATTGCGTCTCTTACTGGTGGAACCGATTCTCCTTGACATGGATCCCTCAAACCTCTGAGACAACTGGTGCTGATGAAGAGCCATGGACAAAGCTTGCTTGTGCAAGAACTCCTCCTCAGCCAATAGTTTCCTCTGAGACCTGCCAATTCTTTTGCTTCTGGATCCATTTTCTTTCACATCCTTCTTTGTCATGCAAATAAACCGATTACCCATTATCCAAAAACTTGTTTCAGACAAAACCCAGAAAAGTTTTTAGCCAATTTTGACCAAACTGTCAGAAAGTCACAAACTTTGCCTGGAAAATGGGGTGTTTTTTAACATTTGTATGCTCATTGCTCACTCTTTTGTGCCAAAGATGAGAGTTGTTGAGATAGAGGGAGAGAGTAGGTGAAAGGTAGAGAGAGAAAACTAGAAAGAAACAAATGCTAGTTTTAAATGCAAAAGAAAAAGAATAAATAGAAATTCTAGTAGTAATAACAGACTGTGATTGTGAACAACCAAAGCCAACTGATTTTGAGGGCCTTATTTAATGCTTAGATTCAAAGTTTCAACGGTTGTGGAAGACTTTCAATGCTCTCTCTCTCTCTCTCCCATTAAGAAATGTGTCATGAGCTCGGTACAAGCTGATAACCGTGGCCTATACAATATTGGTTAGAGATGTTCACCAAATCGCATAAACTACACAAACCACAAAAACTGCACCAAAACCACCCACAAAATGGCATAACCGCATCGCACCATAAGTAATAGTGCACCACACCGCACCACACCGCATGGTGCAGTGCGGTTTGTGGTTTTATAATAAGAAAATCGCACTGCACCGCACCATCTCTATATATTAATATATTTAATTATTTTTAATATTAAATATATTATTAATAGTTAATAACCTAGTTTTCAATATATATATATATATTATATATATATATATATATATATATATATATATATATATAATAGTTTGATAACCTTAACAAGTGTTGATTAGGAAAGCTAGCCCAAAATAAAGAAAAACTAACTTAGTAGTTTAAAACTTGGATCAAAACAAATGTAAAAATAAGTTTTGGGCTAGGTAGAAAAAGTCCAAAATTTGAAAAATATACCAGCTTCAAATCATTCAAACTGCATCTTATACACCGTATCGCATATATGACTACAAAAATGAGGTGTGGTGTGGTTATGATTTTGGCTAAACTTTAAACCGCACCGCACCATACCACACTGCACATGTGATTGCAAAAATAAGGTGCGGTGCAGTTATGGTTTTAACTAAACCGTACCACAAAGTACGGTGCTAAAAATAGCTCAAAACCGCACCACACACACACTGCGAACACCCCTAGACTATTGGTTTAAAAACTATTTTTAGTATAAACTATTTTTAGAAATTTTTATTGAAAAAGAAAAAAGTGATTGACTTTTTGAAACTTTTTTTATTTCCTATGAAAGCAATATTAATATTTTCCTAAAATGGTCATTAACAAATGCACTTAGGGTTAGGATATCTGTTAACAGGACCATCTATTTATTAGGTTAAAATGTACAATTCTGCTTTAATATATGAGATGTTTTAAGAAATTATACATTCTATTTGAAGGTTTTTTTTTTTATTATAAAAAATTATACATTCTACTGAGTGTATTACTATTCTTAGGAGTTAAAAGTCAAATTATAAAAAAAAAAAAAAATCTAAATAATCGGTTGATTAATTTGTCTTCTGTTTGGGTTCAAAATGGCTCAAGTTTAAATTTGAATCTACTTTTAAAAAGAAGAAAAGAAAAAAGAGAGAAAAGAAACCTAAAGATAAATTAACTTTTTTTATGGCAATTCCATTGAATTATGAGTTTTTAGAATGTTTTCAAACAAGGCTACTGAATACTGATACCTAGCTAAAGCCTTTTTTATTTATTTATTTTTTTTAGTCTTTCGTTCCGGATTTTATTTTTCAAAAAAAAAAAAAAATTCACCATCTATTAAATTTTTATAAATAAAAAAATATTTTGATTTCATTTGTTGCTGTACCACGAGATTTACCTCACTTGTCAAAATGTCTAGAAGATTTCAATTGCAATAGCTCTAATTAAAGCCTCTAAACAAATATCCTTATCTCTTAACGCCCTTGGTCCTGCCACTTTTGAGCATTTGGATTTGTGACTGTGAAGGCTCTGGAAATCCCAATCAATATTTGGAAAGGTGCACAACTTTTTTGTTATAAATAATAATAATAATAAAAATAAATAGATTGTCACTGAGTCCAAAAGCTGACAAGGAAGAACCTCCCTTATTCTCCACATAAAAAACTTGGAATGACATAGTTCATTGGCTTTTGTTTTTATTTTTATTTTATTTTATTTTTTTATTTTTATTTTTTTGATGGAGACATAGTTCAAAGGTTGGCAACTAGTGAGGATGTCCTTCTCCTGCTTCATAAGTGTATTGAACCCTCAAACCATAATTTCTGATTTTCTATATAAATTTTGGATGCAACCATTTTGAATAAATTTACTATTTTTGGCTGATCTTAAGAAAAATAATAATAATAAACATGTAATTCTGGTCTTAACATGCACATATTTAGAGTCTTTAAAATTTATATAATGCCATTTTGTGTGTAAATTGTATGGTATAAAAAAGGAATAAAAGTTAACAATCTTGTAACTTAACTAATTAACACATTTTAAAATTTTCATAACATTTTGTGAGAGACCGCGTCCCCGGCCCGTTTTAATGAATGTTGGGCCAAACCCACGTGAATGGGTGGAGTTGTGTTATTGCCCCTCAAAATGGAGGTTCGACTAGTTATATTTTCCTCTTTAGATTAAGGGTTTTACAATGGAGTCGCCACTTATTTAATTATTGAAAAAATAAGAAAACCATAATTAAAAAATTCCTCATTTTATTAATTTGAAATTTGAATTTACATTGATCATAGGAAATTACATGGCTTTGGTCCTAGATATAATCTAAGATAAAGTACATGGCTTTGTTTCCTAGTTACAATCTAGAAATTGAAAATTACAAGGATAAGCATTTGATCTACTAACCCTTGATCTAAGTTCGGAGGCTATGTTACAAGGTGGGAAGGTGTTAGGCACCCACCTTACCGGTGAAACCGTTTTCTAGACTATGGTGGCCAACAATCATATCATATCATCCAATATGTCAATCAATTTACATGTTAAATTTAATGTGTGTGCATGTGATAAACCCTAATTCAATTTATTAAGCATTTCATTTGAATTGAAAAATAAATTCTAGTGAATGTGTGTGGATGGTGATAATCTAGATTCAAGGATTTGAAAGAATTATTAAACAAACATGTTTTTCATATTTTTGATGTGGATTTAAGATTAAAACTAGTGATATGCATGAACATGTGATGAACAACCAAGAACATGTGAAGAACACATAAGAACAATTAAGAACATTCAAACATATTCAAGAGAATTTAAATAATCACTATCATGTTTTAATCCTAAATTCTCATCATGGCAACACAATAAACAAGTTAGGGAAAATGATTATACCTTCATGCAAGATCCATACGGTGGAGGAGGAGACTTTTGGTGGAGGTCCTAAGGGTGGAGAAAAGAAGAGTTAGGAGAGGAAGAGTGAGTCTCACTCAATACCTTGAGTCTCAGGAAGACCAAGATATGACAAGACTACTCAACTTCACTAAAACTCAAGAGAGGAGAAGAGAGGGGGTTTTTTTGGTGTCTTGGAATGAAGGAGGGGGAGGTTTATATAGTGGTAGTGGAGGGAATGTGAATGGAATGCCATTTAATGAGGGTTGACAAGGATTATGAACCTAGACCTCATTTTAGCCTTGGGAAAATCTGGTGCATTAAATGGAGAGATTGGTGGGAGTGGGGAGCAAGCCAAAATTCGGTTTTCCCGTAGCTGCTGTAACAGCTTGTAGAGCTAATTTCGAAAAATCATATCTGACCCAATTCTGATCGGAATTGTCTCGTTCTTGTGCTCAAATTGAAGCCCGGATGTCTAGTTTCTGGGAAAATTAACCTCATTTACAGATTCAAAATATTCTGAGAGATATTGATGAAATAGTGAGCAGAGGTCATTTGTTAGAAAATGGTTTCAGCACAATTAACATTAATAGGTCCCAAATTAGCTCCCAATTAACATTAAATGGCTCCAATCACTCCCATTTCAGAATTAATTGGTTTCCAATTTACTCTAATTAAAAGATAATTACACAAATTACTCATTGAATAATTAATGTTTAACTATCTAATTAATTAGGTATATGCAACCTCACCATAAAATGTAGTCCTAACCAANTCTCTCTCTCTCTCTCACACACACACACACAGAGACAAGTCTTCAAGTCTGTATGTAGTTTTGTCTCTCTGTTGTTTTACTGCTGGTGTTTGAGGATATATAACTGATGTCAACTCCAAACAACGTGAAAAAAAAAAAAAAAAAACTGAATAGAGTTCGTGGGATACTCGGGAGCAATTGTTTGGGACAGTTTTTTATTTTATTTTTATTTGAGGGATAAAATACAAACGAGCTATGTTTATTAAAACTTAAAAGCTACTAATTTGTTAACCATTAAAAAAAAAGCTACTATACTTGTTAACCATAAAAAAAAAAGCTACTATATTTGTTTATGAATTTTTTTTTGAAATTTTTTATAAAAAAATAAATAAAATAATAGATTTTTTTTTTACACATATTTATATATATATCTCATAAAAGTAGCATAAATTTTTCTTAAAATAGTATATTATCGTAATGACACACATTAACAAGACTTAATTTTATTTCACACTCAGTTGCACATAATCATACACACATTGAACTTCACTAATAAATACAAATTCTTTATACCATTTTTTCTGTTCCACTTCATATTTCACTAATCACAATTTGTCATTATTTGTTTAACTTTCCTTATAAAATAGTCAAAGTTTAAAATGAAAAAAAAAAAAAAAAACATATGACAAGTTGTGATTAGTGAAATATAAAGTAAAATATAATATGTGGTATAAATGATTTGTAATCCTCAATACGATACAAGATTGACATATGATCAATTTAACACTTATTGTTTTGTATGCACTGTCCAACGCTTCTTTGGATAACCTACTATAATTACTTCTTATTATCAATAGATTTTTATTTTTTATTTTTAAAAAAAATTTGTAGATTGTTATCAATAAAATAGATTATGGATAGTCAATTCGCCACAATAAGTCTCAAAAAGGATTTTTTTTTTTTTTTTTAGAATCCATACTTTTGCATTTGATTGTCCCTTTTAAGGCTCTATCTCTCATTTCATGTGATTTTCTCAGATTTATAAATAGGAAATTAGAAATTGATTTTGCATCTATCAAAAATTCAAATTAATCAAGTTCAACTGTAGATCAATATTGATTTCACAATTGAATAAAACAAAAATTATCAATGTAATGTGTTTTTTTTTCTTTTTTTTGAGAAGCAATGTAATATGTGTTTAAATGAACTTAATTGAGTAATGTTATAACCACAAACTATTTTACAACATTTTTACAAAATGTTGATGTGATCAATCTCTTATTGTTTTTCATTTAGGCCCACTATTAATATTACTTTTTTCATTTACCAATAATCATCCACTACATTAGCAGTTTGCAAAATTTTGTAAAATAATTTGTATCTCTAGCATTATTCAACTTAATTTCATCAATTTATTTTTTATGGAAAATGTTAACGAAGAGGCATTTGTGGTGGCTTAGCCCAATGGGATGAAGGTTTTGGGCTGAGGTCCCTAATTTACTTGTATTGTAGGTCAGGAATATCCAACAATGGGAGGCCCCAAAGATGCATGCAGGTTTTTGTAGGAGACAAACTAAGGTTTTTCTTTTTGTCTGGCTTCCTTTCTCGTATTCTTACCCTCTCCGAGATGGTCACAGTGTAACTAATCCCTCTTTATGAAATATGGACTGGACTTCCTTCTTCCTGGATGTATATCTCATCGGAACTCTCATGCTCCTCTCCCCAATTTTACCAATTTTCCCAACCCCTTGCCCCCTACCTATCGGTCTTTATTTATAGACTCCCTTAGTGGGGTCTCATGATGAGGAGATTATTCCCTATGTATGTTGGTGGACCCTTATGTGCTATATCCCTGATCAGATGAGACATGCCACTCGTGATTGATATGACCATCTTATGACTTGCACTAGGTGCCAGTTGATGCTTGGCGGGTGGATTCCCCCAAGGCATTATCTCTTGATCTCGGTATAATAGTAGATGTTCGGTTAGGCCTGAGCTCGGACCAAACCCATCTAAGGAATGGGCTAAGTGCTCGGTTAGTAAGTAGGGCAGGATGGCCCATTTAAGAAATGTGTCATGAGCTCGGTACAAGCTGATAACCGTGGCCTATACAATATTGGTTAGAGGTGTTCACCAAATCGCATAAACTACACAAACCACAAAAACTGCACCAAAACCACCCACAAAATGGCATAACCGCATCGCACCAAAGTAATAGTGCACCACACCGCACCACACCGCATGGTGCAGTGCGGTTTGTGGTTTTATAATAAGAAAATCGCACTGCACCGCACCATCTCTATATATTAATATATTTAATTATTTTATATATTATATATATATTATAATAGTTTGATAACCTTAACAAGTGTTGATTAGGAAAGCTAGCCCAAAATAAAGAAAAACTAACTTAGTAGTTTAAAACTTGGATCAAAACAAATGTAAAAATAAGTTTTGGGCTAGGTAGAAAAAGTCCAAAATTTGAAAAATATACCAGCTTCAAATCATTCAAACTGCATCTTATACACCGTATCGCATATATGACTACAAAAATGAGGTGTGGTGTGGTTATGATTTTGGCTAAACTTTAAACCGCACCGCACCATACCACACTGCACATGTGATGCAAAAATAAGGTGCGGTGCAGTTATGGTTTTAACTAAACCGTACCACAAAGTCGGTGCTAAAAATAGCTCAAAACCGCACCACACACACACTCGAACACCCCTAGACTATTGGTTTAAAAACTATTTTTAGTATAAACTATTTTTAGAAATTTTTATTGAAAAAGAAAAAAGTGATTGACTTTTTGAAACTTTTTTTATTTCCTATGAAAGCAATATTAATATTTTCCTAAAATGGTCATTAACAAATGCACTTAGGGTTAGGATATCTGTTAACAGGACCATCTATTTATTAGGTTAAAATGTACAATTCTGCTTTAATATATGAGATGTTTTAAGAAATTATACATTCTATTTGAAGGTTTTTTTTTTTATTATAAAAAATTATACATTCTACTGAGTGTATTACTATTCTTAGGAGTTAAAAGTCAAATTATAAAAAAAAAAAAAAATCTAAATAATCGGTTGATTAATTTGTCTTCTGTTTGGGTTCAAAATGGCTCAAGTTTAAATTTGAATCTACTTTTAAAAAGAAGAAAAGAAAAAAAGAGAGAAAGAAACCTAAAGATAAATTAACTTTTTTTATGGCAATTCCATTGAATTATGAGTTTTTAGAATGTTTTCAAACAAGGCTACTGAATACTGATACCTAGCTAAAGCCTTTTTTTTTATTTTTTTTTTTAGTCTTTCGTTCCGGATTTTATTTTTAAAAAAAAAAAAAAATTCACCATCTATTAAATTTTTATAAATAAAAAAATATTTTGATTTCATTTGTTGCTGTACCACGAGATTTACCTCACTTGTCAAAATGTCTAGAAGATTTCAATTGCAATAGCTCTAATTAAAGCCTCTAAACAAATATCCTTATCTCTTAACGCCCTTGGTCCTGCCACTTTTGAGCATTGGATTTTGCTCACCATAAAATGTAGTCCTAACCAATTAAATTATGACACATCATTGTTCTCAAATTGATTACACCTATAACCAATTGAAATCAATTGTTCATAATCACATATAGTCGGACTCAATTTGTGATAGTACATCTTAGCCATTAAAACTTGATTTGATGATAACTTTCAATCTAATGGTCCGATTAGGGCTTATGACCAGTCGATTTGATCGTTACAACATCAAGATCATTTTGGTAAAATGAGTCCAATGATCTAATGGCTAGAATCAAGATGCATATTTTTAAAGTGAAAGTACCATTTTACCCTCCATGTGAGGTTAAATGCGGATTGCAAAATGGGGTGTCAACACATTTATGGTTCAACATTTCAAATTCCCTAATTATTGAATTATCCACACACCAAAAATAAATAAAAAGAATTAAAAATACGCTTATTGTGTGTACCCTCTAAGAGCATTCACACCAACTCGGTTATAATCTTCTAAAATAGATGTACAGTACAAAATTTACACATTTTGAGCAAAAAAACACCCACATCAGTGGGTGTAAAAATATGTAAATCCGTGTATATATTTCCACGAGTTACAGTACCCGTGTATATTTACACGGGTACTGTAGCTCGTGTATACATTAAAATAATATTATCAATTACCCAGCGCGCCAAAATAACCACCAACCACCAAACCCAACGCCACCACCAACCACCGCACAGAGAATTAGACCAAAATCAACAGAAAATTAAACAAAAAATAACAAAAAATTAAACCAAAACTCACCGGTAAACCCAACCCAAAAACAGTACAACCCCACCGGAAAACCTAGCCCAAACCATACTTAACGGAAAACTCACGTGAAATGCCCAACGGAGCCAGATTTGCTACCAGTGTTGCCACCCGATCCGCCAGATCTTCCATTGCTGTCGTCGGTTGGGGGTGGGAGGCGAAGGATCGGTGATGGAGGAAGAGAGGGAGGGGCGAAGGAAAGAGGGACGGAGAGCTGGATCGCTAGAGGGAGGCTGAATCGGTAGAGGACATCGGCGGCGAGCTGGATCGACAGAGAGCTGGATCAGTTTCAGCGAATGGGTTTTGTGATTTGGAAGAGGAAGGCAGAGAGATGGGTGTAGAGAGAGAGAGAGGCAGAAATCAGAAAATGAGTGGAAACAGAGTGAGAGAGCACGTATTTAAGAGGGAGTAGTTAGAAAGAAATAATAAAAAAATAGAGTATAATTAATATTTTATTAAAATATCTTGTAAAATAAATGAATTGATGTGGGTGTTTTGTAAAAGTGAATGTATAAAATAGAAAAGTAGGTTTTTAGTGTAAAAATGAATGTGTAAAATAGACATGCTGATATGAATGCTCTAAGGTTGTTAAATGAAACTGCATAGTTATATTATTATATAGACTAGTTACTAACTCACGCAATGAAAAGAAGAATTTGAAAAATAATATTCACGTCAAATGCATATGAAATTTATAAGTAAAAATAAATAGAAAGTCAAATTAGAAAATTTGTGGAAAATAACTTACCTAATATAATTAAAATTTGCATTTCAAAAAATAATAATAATTAGAATTTATTTAGAGAAGTAAAAACAATCTAAATTTTTTTTAGGGAAAACATAATTTATTTAATTAAGAAAAACTAGTAATATAAGCCTGAATAATAAAAAGAAAAGGTGGTGGAATATCCTATATCCACACAACAAAATCCAAAATACATAAGGCATATCGATCCAAGACCAACCTTATTTACCTTCTCTCCCTACACGAGAGTAATGTAATTCAATAAAAAATTTAGCGCTAAAATGAACATCTTCAACAAGTAAACCATCAGAGGACAAAAGCTTACTGTCATTGACCAAAGCTATCATAAGAACTTGAGAGTCACCCTCTAAGACCACCAGATTGAATCCCAAATCTGCAGCAAATTGAAGAGCTGTTGACGCTGCCTTTGCTTCAATCTCCAATGGCTGTAAACCTGTAACAGTTGCCGAGACAGAGAGGCTAGCATTGAACCATGGGCATCACGCAGCACCACTCCAATCCCAGACTTGTGCTCCTTGTTGAAAATGGCTCCGTCAAAATTTATCTTGATCGTGTCCGAAGGTGGAGGTCGCCATTGGTCTCGTGTCCGAGGAGGGTGAGACTGAGGGGCTTGTAGACTGCAGCTCGATTGGTGAAAGCGGACCTGATTTCGTTGATTCCATATTGACCATGCATTTATAGAGAAAAGCTCCAGTTGATTCTGGTTTTTGATTAGCCATGATAACAACTCCTTAAAATTCAAGAAGTTGACTGATCTACGACAAGCCCACTGCTCCTCATCTTCCCAAACTACATCAAGTTCCTGACATGACCACAAAGCATGCAAAGCTGTCTCGGGCTCCTGTTTACACCGATCACAAACTGGGTAATCAATGGTATATAGTTTGACGCACTAAATTTGCTTTCGACGGCAGTGATTCTCGGCAAGCTCTCCACACGAGATTTTTAACTTTATTCGGTACATATAAAGACCAAATTTCTCTCCATAAATCTTTGTCACAATCCACAGGACTTCCAGGAGCATCAAAGTCATTTTCTTCCTTTAAAAAAGGGTACCCCGACTTGCATGTGTAATCCCCTTTTTGCGTGTGAGGTCAGAAAAGACTGTCAGCAACCTCCATCCTTGACAGAGGAATGAAACTGTGGTTCCATTTATTGTTAAGAGTTTCTTTTATCTAAAAAGATGAGGAGTTCTAATTATTTTAAATTAACATTTAGTTTAGTACCCATTTGGGTACTGCGTTTTGCGTCCAATTATTCGGTACATATAAAGACCAAATTTCTCTCCATAAATCTTTGTCACAATCCACAGGACTTCCAGGAGCATCAAAGTCATTTTCTTCCTTTAAAAAAGGGTACCCCGACTTGCATGTGTAATCCCCTTTTTGCGTGTGAGGTCAGAAAAGACTGTCAGCAACCTCCATCCTTGACAGAGGAATGAAACTGTGGTTCCATTTATTGTTAAGAGTTTCTTTTATCTAAAAAGATGAGGAGTTCTAATTATTTTAAATTAACATTTAGTTTAGTACCCATTTGGGTACTGCGTTTTGCGTCCATGTCTGGGTGCAAAACGCGTTGCAGTTTTTTTTTTTTGCTTTCAGTAGTAAAGGCTGATTTTTCAACCATAAACAGTACATTTGTGTACGGTTTACAGACCTACAAATATCACTTTTTAGCAATTTTTTTTATTAAAAATAGGTCTCACGAGACCATTTATATATTTAAAAATTATTTTACTACAGTGTTTTCAGTTTTCAGTTTTCAGAATTATGGTGTAAAAAAGTATGTGCTTTCAAAAGCTCGGGCAACATTACAATAAATTAACAATAGTCAAATGTTTTCATTTTATGATAATACATATAGACTATAGCCGCACAACGCACGCGAAGTTCAACAACAACAAAAAATATTTATATACGATGCATAATTAGTTAATAAGTATTAATAAATAAAAATTCCAATATGTTAACTTGTAGAAACTAACTTACTTAATTTAATCACCCTCAAAAAAAAAAAAAAAAACTTACTTAATTTAATTAGAATTTATTTAGATAATCATAAGATATATACAAAATCTAATCTAATAAAAAAAAAATTAGTGGTGTGCATGCTTTACCTAAGAAGACAATGAGTTCTAATTAGTTTAAATTACATTGATTGAAAAAAAATTCTAGATCATTTTCTAGAAAATTTAGCAATATTTGTAACTCTAAAGATTAATATATGTGTGTGTGTGTGTGTGTTGGGGGGGGGGGGGGGGGGGGAGACGTAGGCCCAAATATATATTGGGCCTTGGGCCTTGTCCGAGGAGGCATAATGGTCCGAGAATGGATAAATAGCAAGAGAGACGTGATACTTGAGCTTCACGAGCAAACTATGACCGTAATGACTGGAAGAGTTGTCCGAGGAGAATATCCCATCAACTAAATGCAACAAAGATCAATTTGTGCCTCCTGTCATCCAAGATGACGTANGGTTACTAACTCTTCTTTTATAGTTTTCATCTTCCTATCTTCTGCTGCCATTTGTTGATCATCTATTCGCTTTTCCTCTGGTTGTCCGTCCCATCAGAGACCTTATCGGTACTCAAGTGGCTCGCTCTTACCAACGTTATCCTGTCAAAGGGTTACCTCCCCATTAATGCAGCCAGGGGGGGTTAGTTGAGTGCATTCAATGCGATGGTGACAACTTACTTTGGGGTTAAACTCTCCCCGAAACCACCCTTGTCAGGCCGAGGACAAGGTATCCTCGACCTGGTCCTAGAAAGTAGGCTCCCCCCCCCTTCTCCTCATAAGTAACTTGTGCTCCTCGACCTGACAAGGGTGGTTTCGGGGAGAGTTTAACCCCAAAGTAAGTTGTCACCATCGCATTGAATGCACTCAACTAACCCCCCCTGGCTGCATTAATGGGGAGGTAACCCTTTGACAGGATAACGTTGGTAAGAGCGAGCCACTTGAGTACCGATAAGGTCTCTGATGGGACGGACAACCAGAGGAAAAGCGAATAGATGATCAACAAATGGCAGCAGAAGATAGGAAGATGAAAACTATAAAAGAAGAGTTAGTAACCCCTAAGAGAGGGGGGGAAAAAAAGGCCAGAAGAAGGCCTCCTCGGCCACAGGCCGAGGAGCATTCCCTCACTTGTAAGGAAACACTTAGCCATCTTTTAATAAGAGTTTGGCCATGGTGATCAACGGCCAGTATCTAAGCCTTTCAGCCCACTCTCTATAAATGTATTGTTTGGGCTCGTTGGGCCGGGAACCTAACATTCAACCCAAATTGAGTCCCTACAGTTGTAATTTCAAGTATATTTTTATTAATGAAATAAGTTTCATTAAAAAAATTGTACCAGTTGTAGGGCAAATTAACAAAAAGTAGAGTTTTACAAGGTGGGGTAGGGCTTCGCAGGGCCCCAAGGGGCGGGGATGAGGTGAGAAAGTTTTTCCCGTCATGCGAGGCGGGGCAGGAATGAGGCAAGACAAAACCATGCAGGGCAGGGACGAAGACCCCATCCTTCAGCCCCACCCCAATGCCAGCCCTAGACCCAAATCAGGTCTTTACAATATATATTAAAATGATAGATGCCAAAAATTGTGGAATTTTAAAAACTTGTGTGACAACATTAGAACAAATTAACAAAAGTTATAGGCTTTTGTAAGAACCAAGAAAACTAGCGGCCCAGGCCCATTTAGAATAGTGGCTAGATTGATTCAACCGCAGCCCAAAACAATGAATTTGTAAGAGAGGGAAACAAATAACAAGAGGGAGGCTCTGCCTGAGGATAAAAATAAGGAAGAAAAAGAAAGTATCAATAAATGGATGAGTTGATTTCTCAATACAAGCTGGCTTGAAGAGGCCACAATTATACAAGAAATGTTACTATTCACTCACTTCTCTTAGTGTTCTTCTTGTTTCTTGTCTATATCTTGATACTTGTGTCTCGATGCCCCTTCTATGTAAACCCTATTTTTCTTATATATTTTTTCCTCCTTCATATATCAACCTTCCATCTTTACTTCACAAACCTTCCCTCTTGACACTTGTCTCTTTTTACATTTGAAGAAAGTGGTGGAAGAAGTTTACTTAGCTGTGACTTACACTGTTCAGGTCACTTCCTTATCAATGCAGCTGATAAAGCTGTTGCCCACCATTTAATGTGGAGGGAACAAGCTACTCCAAACTAAAAACCTCTCCTATAATCATTGATTTTCTCTCATCAGATCCTCTTCCCACTTGGAACACCTCAAAGTCCTTTTGACTTATCCCTTCCTCTCCTCGAGTAACCTTCCTCCTAGGGCCCATGGCCCGTGGCATCCCCATACAAATACTGCAACTCTTCAACTTCATCCTTAGTCCTTAGGCACCCATAGCTTTCATTTACGTTATTAGTCCATATATATATATATATATATATTAATAGATAAAGCGGAGAGAAAATTCAATTGAATTCTAAATTAGAGTATAATTTTGCGTCACATGTCTCATCTAATTTTTAAATTTATGTATCAAATGAATTATTAGGTGCAAAAATCAAAGAGTTTAAATTTGATTAGATTATAAATTGAAATTTAATTAAAGTTCAATTTTACGCCTTGTGTTCTATCTAATTTTTTTAATTTTTGTGACAAATGAATTATTGAGTGCAAAAATATAAGAGTTTAGATCTAATTAGATTCTAAATCATGTATATATATTAATAGACAAAGCTGAGATAAAATTCAATTAAATTCTAAATTGGAGTCTAATTTTACGCTATGTGTCTCATTTAATTTTTAAATTTATGTGTCAAATGAATTATGTGGGGCCAGAAAATCAGGCAGTCTCGGCCCACTTCAAACCAGGCCCAGAGGCCTATGCCGAGGATGCATGTGGAGTCTGAGGATAAAAGTACGATGTTCAGCCCCCAAGGAACAGGTTCGAGGACAACCCCCGTCCTCGGACGTTCGAGACCTCAGAAATGCACGAGCACCCCACCACCAAAGAGGAGTTTTCTTAATTATCCGAGGAGGAAAGGGCAAGCGCCACGCGTCGACGACGGGAGCACGGTGAAGGAGCAAGTCTAAGGCGAGCTGTCACCTCCACATTAAATGCCCCCAACTAATGTCCTGGCCGCATTAATGAGGAGGGGATTACATAACAATGTTGCCTTGGTTGCTACAACCCATTGGAAGAACGGGAAGGTGGCTAATGGGACAGGTACTCAAGTGGTGGCCTGGTTACTCAACAAGTGTAGGGCCGTGATCAATGGGGAAAGGAGTATATAATGTAAGGGATCCCTCTTAAGGCAAGGGGGTTCTTTTCTTTTGGAAGGAAGGAAGGAAAAAAAGGGAGGAAGTCATAAGAACAGGAAGCTCGCCGGAGAAAGGTCGAGGAGCATCATTGTTCACGTCCACCTAAGAACTACCACGCGTGGTCATTGCACCTCTTATTAGGGCCTAGTTCTTGACTCCACTCTCTACAAATTAATTGCAGAGTTAGCTGGGCTTGGGTCCATTCCCGTAATACACTGGGAGGCCTAAACCTGGTCCCTACAAATTATTAGGTGCAAAAATCAAAGAGTTTAAATTCAATTAGATTCTAAATTGAAATTTAATTGGAGTCAATTTTGCACCATGTGTCCCATCTAATTTTTTAATTTTTGCAGCAAGTGAATTATTGGGTGCAAAAACCGAAGAGTCTAGATCAAAATATATTCTAAATCATGTATATATATTAATAGACAAACGTAAGAGAAAATTTTCAATTAAATTCTAAATTGGAGTCTAATTTTGTACCACGTGTCTCATCTTATTTTTAAATTTATGTGTCAAGTGAATTATTAGGTGCAAAAATCAAAGAGTCTAAATTCGATTAGATTCTAAATTGAAATTTAATTGGAGTTCAATTTTGAGCAAGTGAATTATGGGGTGCAAAAAACTGAAGAGTCTATATCTTAATTAGATTCTAAATCATATATATATATATATATATTTATATAATTATGATTGTTTTTAAATGTACTCAAGCTAATTTAAGTAAAGGTTAGCATAAACAAGATCAAGATGAGATCTAACTTTTAGCCCAAGTTGGATGTTATACAGTTTTTCGTATAACAAATAAGAAAAAGGGATTTAAATCCAAATTTTATTAGAGAGACCAGATAATATTATTGATTCACAAAACCTTTTAATAGATGTCATACAAATATACCACACGAGAGTGTGATTTGATGGTAGGAGTCCTTATTCAGCACCTAGAGAGGAGTGGTTTGAGCGATAACCCCAGCAAAGCCCATGTGGTACACGTGGTATTATCAATTGCTGTTACGTGGCGTGGGGTTGATGAGACCAAACCAGAGACCCCCTTTTTTATTTAGCAAAAAAAAAAAAAAAATCATACAAATATATTTGTTAGAAAACTAAGGGTCTGCTGTGTATTATTTC
Organism: Quercus suber; assembly: GCF_002906115.3. Lineage (NCBI taxonomy): Eukaryota > Viridiplantae > Streptophyta > Magnoliopsida > Fagales > Fagaceae > Quercus > Quercus suber. The sequence goes on from NW_027070138.1 coordinate 296,644, forward strand.
CCTATCAATAGTTGTGCCCTTAACTCCCATTAAAAAAAAAAAAGTTGTGCCTTAACCAAATTTGGTAATACAATAAATATAGTAAAATAGGTATTGGTCTAAGTGATCTAAGTCTAATATTCTAATAGCAGCATTGTAAACCCCAAGGATATCATGTCTGATGTAACTGCTATGTGCAAAAATTATATTAGGTAAACATGTTCTCATTCTTGGCTGAAAATTGAGCTAAGCTAANAATATATTAAAGCCATGCGCCCACGCCTTTAGGGCTGTCCAAACCTAAATTGGAACCTGACAAACTCGATGCATCTGACTGAATTCGAACCGAAAATTGACCCGATTCGATCAATGAGGTAATCAACGGTGGGTTTTCTCTTTCAAAATTTAACAAACCCTATCTGATTGACGAATTTCATATACTTTTGTCAATCTCCATCGTTCCTCACCATGATACGACAACCCAATTTTAATCAGATTCGACAACTTCAATTGATCTAATAGCTGGAATAATGGAAGCATGGTGGTCGGGGACCTAAGTATCCATGATCGACAGCAAATGACACAATTAAATACTTAAAAATGTTGGGTCAAGTGGTGGGTGCATTTCAAACCCGACCTAACTTGACTCGTGGACACTTCTACCTTATAATTTAGTCATTTTTGGATTAAACTTCTATTGTATTCTAACAACGCTTAAAAAAAAAAAAATTGTTTCACATTATGTTATCATTTATATTTGTTCTAACGCATCCCAATCATCAAATTTGTGCATTTTTAAAGCAAGAGTTAAAACTAATAATTTATGTCAAGAGCCTCTTGACCAAGAGATATGTCTCGCTCTCACTTGTAGAGAATGGGTTCAATATAAAGCAATATTACATATACAATATATTGAGAAACATCATGAATATAGAGCAATATTCCCTACACAATATATTGAGAAACATCATGAATATAATGCAATATTATATGCACAATATATTTCACAATTATTGAGTTATCAAATTATTACTGATTCTTATATAAGTTGATAATTGACCCCATTTTATTTCTACTATTCTATTTATAAATCACTTCTTCGTTAAGTGTGAAAAAATTTGTGAAAAGAATTGTGACAATATTAATTGATTGAAAGATGGAGGATAGCTACCTCCTATCTTTTCAGCCACTTAAATACTAAAGACAGAATTTAAAGTCAGATTTCGACGTATTCCTAAATCAAATAATTCTCAATACTAACAAAAATTTGGACACTTACTTACTTGTATGGTTACCAACATGTTAATCACTTGATATCATATTAGATTTAAAATTTATTCTAGAAACATTATAAATTTTACTAACCAATATGTCATCAATTGCAAAAAAATAATTGTTTTATTTTATTAACTCATTATAAATTTACAATATCAATTTGTAAAGCTTTTTATGATAAAATTAATAGAAAATTAAAATTTTCTATATAAAAAAAAAACCATTGTTTTTTTTTTTTTAGGAAATAGTAATACTTATTAGAACACACGAACACGAAAGTAGTATATAGAGTTTTTTAAACAGGCTTATAATATATTATATAACCAGAGTATCACTACAAAATGGTCTAACCTTTGTAGTAGTAGCCTGAGGTTAAGAATCTTGCGAGAATAAGGGATTTTTCTATTAATTGTACCAAAAATAATTTATATTGTTTATATTTAATACACATTAAATTAAGAGTAAAGAGAGGTATAAGTTGGGCCATAGAGAGAAGTAATTCTTAGGTACTTCCAGAACATGAAGAATGATGTTTCCTTTTCTTACATTCATAATATGGTTCACTTATTAAATTTATGATGGGGTCCACAAATAGTATTCATTAGTCTAGGTCTTTGGACCACGCTTATAATTTGTTCATAATAAGCTCATATTAAAATCAAGGATACTTTTTTTTTTTTTTTTTTGAGAAGGAAAATCAAGGATACTTGACCAAACTAGTTAATATATTTCTTGTTAGTACTATAAGTTGATTGTTTTTATTTTTTATTTTTTATTTTTGAGTAAACTATAAGTTGATTAATTGACATAATTGTAGATAGGACAAAATATGACAGTTCACCTAATTCTAATTGACCACAAGATCAATTTTTTAATCTTTTGATTTTTATTAAATTTCTCATGCAGAGAAAATACAATAAAGTACACAGATTTCTTATGAAGTGTTTGCTTATAGCATGCAAAGAAGCCAATGAAGCTGTCAAGAATGTCTTTATGAATGGAAAAGCTTTGATAATAGGTGCTTAATGAAAAAATATTTCTGTAATCATTAAAAAAATAAAAACACAGAAAGTATGGTTCATAACAGACTGTATTATATCTGTAAATATACAAAGTGTATTTTATACATGAATGTTTGAAGGAATAAGGAGTTTTTGTTTTTGCTTGAAATGAATGGTACAACATATCCATAATACAGCTGGTTTAGTGAATAATATAACGAAGTCTTCAGCTTTGCCAATTTGTTCATGGTCATGCTTAGATAGCCAAATCACCATTGTTTCTTTATCAAAATTTTGACAGATTTTTCCATGCTGCCCATGTGATCACAATAAAAAGAAATTGATATTATTATTATTATTATTATTATTATTATATACATCCATTGAGACAAATAGAAGACAATAAAAAGAAATTGATATTATTATTATTATATAAATCCATTGAGACAAATAGAGGATCATCAAGTCTTGTAGTATTAATGGTGGTAAAAAAATTTCATCACAAAATGTACCATCATTCAATAGTATTGTGCACCTAAAGAGTAGTTGAATTAGACTCCTTTTCAGTTTCTGAAAACTTTATTGTTAGTTTTTATTTGCAGTATCATTTGAACTTCTTGAGACATTATAGTTATGAATTCTTAAAGATCATTGTGGTCAATAGCCATCCAGATCAAACCTAGATGAACTTTAACAGCATTGATGGTCTCTGGAAATAAATATAATTATCATTCAAAATTTTAAATACGTGACATATTATATATTGTCAAATCCCCCCCCCCCCCCCCAAAAAAAAAACCCTCAAACGTGAATGGGTCTTTTTCCATTTCATATGAAATCAAGAGAATCCTATTCCCAAATTCATAAATCCAATAAGTTATTCCGGTGTGTGAAAATATCAAAATATCATAAAAGAAAGTAGATGTACTAAATATTATTGCCAATTGCAACATACATAGACTTGGCCCTCCATAATAAATCCAAGTCAGAAACTTAAACCCTTATAATTCTTAGAGAAATCTAAACCAACATCCTAGTCCCTCTTTATAAAAAATCGAGGGAAAACTAGAATATTTAAATCAAACAAACTTTCTAATACTGCACTAAAAAGTCTCAAGCAAAGCTATTTTTCTAATAATAGCTTTTACATATAGAACATGAGTAATCTGGATCATAGAATGGATCAATCTTCATTGGTGATGGTGGCTGTGGAAACAACTGTGCTGGTGGCTCATAGGACCGGTGTGGGGATAGTATGCCATTGGCTCATAGTAATGTGGCTCATAATAGTGTGGCTGATAGTTTGGATAGTGATGAGATTGGTACGGAGGAGGCTCTGTTCTTACATAATTATAATAAGGAAAGTCATTGAAAGACTCATAATTATGGCCATACATGGTGTCACCATTTGCAAGGGATCTTCAGAATGAACTTCAACGAGTTCTGCCTTTTTCCCAGCTTTTTGTATCTTCTTCAAAAGGATTTTTGGTTCTACTTTGCCATAAACATGTGCAACTCCTTCTTTTGCATCAATTTCATAAGATAGACCTAACAAAGAATAAAATCAATATAAGTAAATAAATAGATTAAAAAAAAAGTCCATCAATAAGTAATTTTTTTCAGTACATGGCATATTAATAAGAATGAACATAAATAAATAAAAATATATTATAAATCAATAAGCAATTTTTTCTTCAATGCATAGCAAATAAGAGTCAATATCATGGGCAAAAAAAATGAAAAAACATGCATTAAAAATGTGTGTGTGTGTCAGTGTGTGTGAGAGAGATTTAAATAAGAAAAAGAAAAACCTTTAATATTCATCAACACTTTGCTCAGTGTGGTGTGCCATCCTGGAGATTGGGTATCAACTTTTAGAGTACAACTCTGCAAAACATAATACAGGAAAAGCATTATATTAAAAAAAAAAAAAAAAAGAGTATAAGAATAATTGAAAAACAAACAAAAGAAAATGAATAGGCTAACCATGTATCCAGGGAAACCCATTGAAATAAATTAACTTGCTATACCACAAGACAAAAGATGTTCTCCTAAAGCCTTAGAAGTTGAAGGATTATTGACAAGCAAGAAAATGATTTGTGAAAATTTTGGATGACAACAATATTGAAGTTCAGTTTGTTTATATAGGCCTAGGGCAACCGTTTCTCAAAAAAGGAAAAAAAAGTATAGGGCAACCAACTAAAGGATTAGATTTCATTTCAGATAAGGAAATTTGCACACGTTATAAAGTGTATCAACCGAAATCATAATTTTTATATGGTAAGAATCTTTGGTATATAGAGTCGGTTATGCAGTGAGATTAACTACCCACATTAAAGGAGGCTATTTAAGCTCTTCTCAAAAAAAAAAGGGAGGCTATTTAAGGTATGGAATGTGTAAATACTAAATAACCGATCAAGATAAAAAAAGAAAAGAAGAAAAAAGAAATCATGCATACCTTGGAATGAAAGTCATCTATTCTTACAATTGCTAGAGGTTTCCGAAAATTTGAGGCTTTTACATCTATTATTTTTCAAAAATCTTGGCACATCACTTTCTAAACAAAATAGAAAACCAATTAAAATAAAAATACAAAACTCAACTTTATGTGTCATTATCCTCACAAAAAAAAAAAAAAAAAGAAAGAAAAAAATTTATATGCGTCATTGTTAAATCATACATTTATGATAAATCATAAATGTATGTTAAATGTAAAAAAAAAAAAAAAAAAAAAAATTATATCCCATAAATGTATGTTAAATCACAATTTCAAAACTCAAATTTGAAAGTTAGAAAAATAAGCATTTATTCAAAAAAAAAAAAAAAAAAAGAAGAAGAAGAAGAAAAACATACATTAAAAAGTTCTATTTCAGTCATATATATATGTAGTATAGTATATAAATAGATAATAGTACCTTTGAGAAAAATCATATATAGATAGTATATTGGATTCTCAAAAAGAATATATATATATAGATGATACATTTGATATGATATATTAAGCCCGCATCTCAATAGCATATAGCCAATTCAAGCCTGAATTCAGGGATGCTTTACCAATCTTATTAATATATTTCCTGATACTACTCCAAGTTGAGAAGTTGACTGATTAACATAATTCCCGCTACTACTCCCAAGTTGATAATTAACACTATTCCATATAGGACAAATATCAAATATGTCAGTAAAGTTGCACCAAATTCTAACTGACCCTTTAATAGTTTACTTCCTTCCACCCCAAAATTCCTAAATTACACATTCAGGAAAAAAAAGAAGAAGCTAAAGTATCTAGATTTCTTATCAAGATTTGTGTTCCCATATAGCAGGCAATGAAGCTGATGAAGCTGTCAGGAGTCAGGACTCAAGAATGTCTTTATGAATTGAAAGCATTAACAAGACTGCTTAATGAAAGTATGGTTCATTACAGCTGTACACAAAATTCATTTACTAGGTACAACTGGTTAATGGATATTATAAGAAAGTCTTCAGCATTCACAACCTTCTTCCAGGTAGTGCTTAGATACCCAACATCACCTTTGTTTGGAAAATGTTCAAACTACTATCAATTTTATTACAAAAGACTTACAAACTAACATGTCAATAAACATGATTAGTGCCACATCAACTACATTTTAAAAAAAAATTGTGAATTATTGTTATTAATTATTTTTAAAATTTCATGTTTAAAAGTTGATACATGAGTTTGTAAAGTTTAAGTAGTAAAATTACCATGTTGCATGGAAGCCAAGTCTTAATGCAAAGAGATCCAACTCGAAAATCGTCCAGTGGCAATGTCCAATAAGGATAACAGAGTCAGTCTGGGGACTCAAATAACCATAGTAGTATTGAGTTGTTGCAGCACTCTTAGCATGGTCAGAGGAACCTCATTAGCAAGATGGTATCCTGTCACCAAAGAAATTTAAGGCATTATAATACCAATCTGAGGTGAAATTAGAGCTCAACATGTAAGTCATTAGCAGTAAATATTTTCTACAAGTAAATCAACTAAATTCAAAAGATATTCTGATCATGATTATTATAAGAAAATTACAACTTTCAAATGGGTAAACACACTCACACATGTATTTAAGAACTGCAAGAATCAATTAATAGGGTCCATGCAATTATCATCTATAATGACACAGTGTATAAGGAATGGAAGAGGCCTACTATATCTAAGCCCCATCATTCTCATTTATGCGCTTAAATTTCAAAACAGGATTGTAAGGGTTAGAATTTAAGTATGACTATAGATTAATTGAGTACTCAACCTGGTTCTGTGCATTTTGGCAGAACAAGATGATCAACCCTCCATAGATAACTTTTTCATACACTCCAGCAAATTAATACAAAAGTTTTTTGTAAGGATGAATGGTAGGCAATAGGCAGGTCATCACATTTCTCGCCATCAGATTAACAAATACTGCAATGGAAACATACCAGATATTCATGCCTCACCGCCTCCTTTATGAGGGTATCATCCTTCCTTTTAAGATGGAATGTTTCTGCTTTCAATCCAGCTGGTGCCAACCTTCTTTGATAGCCATACTTTCTTGTTCATTAGCTCTCTTGCTTTCATACTATCACCCCATCTCTCATCAATAGCACATAACTTTGAAAACAATGCATAAGTTGCAATTTCATCTCCACCTAGCACTATCATCTTTGCTACAACAGCTAGGCCAAGTTGACTGCCACCATGAAGAATGCAATTACTGAGCAATGATCTTAACATTAACATGCACGGAGTAAAATTCAATGCCTCCATGAACTTGACTGCTTTCTTAAATAATCCAACACGCCCAAGAGAATCTATCACACAAGCGTAGTGCTCCACCATTGGACTGATCCCATAAACATCATGCATCATACAGAAATATTCCATCACCTGATCAGTAAGAGCTCCATGGCTGCAGCCAGAGAGAATTGAAAGGAAGGTGATCTCGTCAGGCTTTATTCCACAATTTTGCATCTCATTAAAGGCCTGCAAAATTGCTTTGCTGTTCCCTTGATGTGCATGGCCTGCAAGCAGGCTATTCCAAACCACAATATCTTTTTGCAGTGTTCTGTTAAAATAATGAACAGCATCTTCTATGGCCCCACACTTGGAGTACATGTCAATCAGACTGCTAGCAACAAAGTTTTCATCTTCGAGTCCTACTTTTATAATTAGGTTGTGTAGTGACCTTCCAGTAAAGATAGATGTTGATTTGGTAGAAGCTGTTAGTGCACTAGCAAGAGTGTAGTTGTTTGGTGAAATGCCTACCCTAAGCAATTTTCTAAACCAAGACAAAGCTTTTATACTGTATCCAAATTTTGCATAAGCCGACATCAGTGCAGTTACTGAAACAACATCGTAGTCCACCTTCCTAGCAATAAGCTTTTCAGCACTGTTAAAGCATCCACAGTTGGCATAGAGGGAAATCAAAGAAGTCTGAACAGAACTTTTGGTTCCATTTCCGGACTTGGTAACATAAGCATGTATCATTTCACCATGTTCAGTAGCCTGCATACCAATGCATCCCGTAAGAACACTCACGCATGCAACCGTATCTGGTCTCACACCTTCATTTAGCATTTGGGAAAAATACTTTAGGGCTTCCATGGGTAGCCCATTATGAACATTACCTGAAATAACTATTGTCCAAATTAATAAATCACTATTGTGACCAACTTGTTGAAACACCTTGTGCATATCTTCTAAACAAAAACAATTTGAATACATGTCCATCAAAGCAGCACCAACAGCTTTATGTATGCTGATTCCGGTTTTAACAATGATGGAATGTATTTGAGTACCCAAACATAAGCACTTAGATCCAGCTGATGCACTAAGAATGCATACTAGCATGACTTCATCTATTGCAACAACTTCATCATGATGCAGCTGCTGGAAAACATCCATGGCTTCTTGAAAGCATCCATGAATGCTAAATTGGGATATCAGAGTAGTCCACGACATCACATTCTCACTACCCAAATAAAGGAGCAAGTCAAAAGCTTCATCCATGGCACCAAAACTACAATACATCCCAACAAGCGAGTTCTCCACTAGACCCTGACCTTCCAACCCAAGCTTAACTATAAACCCATGAACTAGCAATCCTTCTTTCAAACTCCCATATCCACTTATTCCACCCAGCAAGTTAACAAAAGTAGCTCTGGTGGGTCCACTCATATCAGACACTAGCAACCGAAAATTCTCAAAAGCTTCTTCTACATTTCCCATTTTCGCATATACCTTTATCATGGTATTAATCACTGCAACATCCTTACAGACCAGTGCATCAAATACATTCAATGACTCATCAAAGCAATCAAATTCATCATATAGTTCAATAAGCCCATTACCCACAAAGGCATTGTCACAGAGACCAAGCTTAACAATAAGTCCATGAACTTGTACACCTCTACTAAGATCACCATTCATAACACAAACTTTGAGCACACTATTTAGACTTAAGTGGTCAGGTACAAAACCACAACTTAACATCATTTTAAAGAATATAAACGCATTCCAACCATACCCAACTGAAAGATAGCCACTTATCATGGTATTCCAGGACACAACATCTCGTTCTGGCATTTCATCGAACACTTGCTCAGCAAGTGAAACATAGCCACATTTCCAGTACATATTGGCCAAACTGTTGAGCAAAATAGTCTGAGGCTCTGCTAAGAGTTTGATAATGTGGCAATGGAGGGCTTGTCCCTCTGAAATTGCTTTTGATTCTGCACATATTTTTAAATGATGGGTATATATTTTCTCAACATGAATAGTTTTACTATAAAACTCTCTTATTATGCTTCTACTTCTGAATTCAATATCTGTGTGATAGAATTTCAGACATACAAGTCTGACCCTTTGAAGCATGACCTTTTACTTTTACATGACCAAATAAGAACAAAGAAAAAAAATAAAAAAGGACCTTAAATCTCATAATTAATTGCCTGGAACAGAACCAATATTGTTTTGCTTCACCAAGAATGGGCCAGGCCTGAGACCATACTTTTGTAAAATATTTTTATGGAATATCTACCCTGATTTTAATTAAGGCCCAAAGTTTTCTTTTGGGCTAGTCCAGGCACTTTTTGAAATTTTTCTAATTTTAATTCTCCCGACCCAAAAGACTTGTTTCTATATATAAAAAGACGCCATAGGTTTTTAACAGTAACATTTTGGTTTGTTCAATCATTGCATAACCACAAAACTCACTATTTGACACTTTTTTATTTATTTTTTTTATTTATTGTCTTTTTAAATGCCCTGATTTGGTTTGAAACTTTGACTTTGCCTTTTATTTACCATAGTATTTTTTTTAATTTTAAAATAATAAAATATTGACTCAACATATTGTCACAATATTTTCTCAATTTTTAGGTGTTAGTTCCTTATAGGTTAAAATAAAATAATAAAAATATCATATTAGAATCAACTACAGAAAAAAATAAAAAAATAAAAAAAAGTCTTGCGAAAATGTTGTGGCATTTTTTTTTTTTTTGTATTTCTAGAAAAAGAGCCCATAGGTTTTCAACAATAACATTTTGGTTTGTTCAATCATTACAGAACCATAAAACTCACCGTTTGACTCCTTTGTTTTGTTCTGGCTTTTTTTTTTTTTTTTTTTTTAAATTTTTTTATTGTCTTTTTAAATGCCCAGGTTTGGTTTGAAACTTTGACTTTGCCTTTTATTTACCATAGTATTTTTTAATTTTAAAATAATAAAATATTGATTTAACAAAATGTCACAATCTTTTCTCAATTTTTTAGGTGTTAGTTCCTTATATGTTAAAATAAAATAATGAAAATATCATACTAGAATCACTACAAGAAAAAAAAAGGTCTTGTGAAAATGTTGTGGCATTTTTTTTTTTTTTTTTTGTATTTCTAGATTTTTTTTTCAATTTAATGAGCTAAAATTCACTATTTCACACACAATTTTCTTGGGTTAACTTTTGAATTTTTGCTTCTTCTTTTTTAATATGCTGTTTTAAGTATAAAAAAAAAGCACACACAAACACAGTTTTTTTACACAAAAAAAAAAATGGATTCTCAAAAAAAAAAAAAAAAAAAACTTTAGGGAAAAAACACTTTCCGTATTTTATGTTTGGGATAGTTCACAATTTCCACCCCCACCCCCCCTACACTTTAAAATCAAGCAATTTTTCCCTTAATGTTTTGGAAACAAGCAAATACCCCATACTTTACTCTCTTAGTTAAACCCTATTGAAATTTTATAATTCATAAAATATTTCATTTTATAATGTCCAAAATACAACCATGATAAATTTTAATATCCCAAAAATTTTCTTCAAGTGTTTTGAGTTAAAGGTAGTAATGCTTGAAAAGTTGGAATTGTGATATAGGATGTTTTATTTATTACCTAAAGAATATTAATTTGTTAGATTTAAATCTTCTAGACATATGATTTTCGCTAATGGAAAATTTGATGACACTACCTTTGTTATATATATATATATATAATTTCTTTTATTGCTTAAAATGGGTGTCCATTAAAAACTAAGTAAGCTAAATTTCTTTTATTGCTTAAAATGATGTCATAAAACAAGGAAGTATGAATATTAAAAAAAAAAAAATTATTGTGGATGATTGCATGTATTGGATAAAGGCTTCAATTGTAGTATATGACATCATTCATTGCAAAAAATTAAATATTGTGACAATATTTTAGCAAACTCAATTGATTATTATTGGAAGATAATGATATTCATCATCATTTTTAGAAGTTTTTAGTAAGTGGACATTACCTTTAGCAATTAGATACAAAGAAACTTTTATAGTAAAATAGATATTTATATGTGAAATAACTACACTAACTTTATGTAATCAAAATTCTTATACGAATGAAATTAATATTATGACACACATATTTTATTTATAGAAATTGCCTTTTCACGGTTTCATACTTTTTCAAATATGATTTTATCTTAATTTTCTCACTTTAAGGGGCCATGCTAGTATAAATTTATTTTAAAAGCCATAGGGAACAAATTGGTTTGGAAAATGATTTTTAATTCTATATATGAAAAAAAAAATTATGTTGACTTTTCTTATGAAGAAGACTTTAAAAGTACTAACAAGCTTAATAAAAGAATAAAATAATAATAATAATAAAAAGAGAGAGAATTATATATACCCTTAGGCTCAAAGTTTTATTCGGCCTGACTATGCACTGGAAATTGATTATTAGCAATAATCAAGGACAAAGCAAGGATTAAGAAACTAATACTCGTAGCAAGAATCGTGCAAATCCCAATCAATCATCATTATGCGAGGATTATAATAAGGTGTTGGTTACATAGCCACACTTAATAATAATACTAATAATAATAATAATAATTATTATTATTATTATTTGAAAAAAAAAAACTTTTATTTTTTTATTTTTTGAGAAAGTTTTTTGGAAACAACTTAATTGTATAATTTGAATTATATTTGTTGTAACTTGTAACTAGCTCCTTGAACTAAAGGAATGTGATCCACATTGTCCATATAAATATATATGCACACACACACGTCCTTTTCTAATTGATAAATCACAAGAAATATTGCATCATGGATAACATGATAGGATTAGGAGCTGGATTTTAAATCTTAAACCCTTAATTACAAGAGTTTTTAAAGAAACTTTCTCTCTGTTTTTTTCTTTTCTTTTAAAAAAAAATAATAAGTGAATCTATAGGATCATTAAGAGATCCTCATCGTTCAGCTCCCCCAAAAAAAAAAGGAGAAAAAGGACATGTTAAGTGTCTTTGAGGAAGCATTAATAAGGGAAACTTTGTCGTTACATTACTGTTATGTAGTAGTAATTAATAATAGTGCAAACCTAAGCAACGTTTATGATGTTCCAAATTATTTGTCATGGGCCTCATGGCTAAATAAATTAACTTAACACGTACTTCAATTCCCTCTTAAGTCTTAACTCTTAATTAATTGTTAGTTCAGCAGTAGCCTCTTAAGCGTGCTTTTAACACTGGTCAGCTCTTCCGTCTGGGTGCAAGTGTCAAAACTCAAAAGTCTCAAAACCTAATCTGGCCAATAAGCTTGGTTTATGAAAGTTTTAAACCATATCACAGGAAGTTTCTTTGAAAATTTAAGTCAAAGTTTCTATAAAATAGAAAAAAGACAGATCGTACAATTATTTAGATGTTGTCTTTGTGACTAGGATTTCTTAATTAAATAATGAAAAAAAAAAAAAAGTTAATGGATGCCTTTGGAGAATTGGTTTAGAAAGTATTTTTAAAAAAAAATTTATGAAAAAAGAAATTAATTATTTTGACAACTTTTTATATTTTCAATGAAAATTTTGTCAAAATTTCCTTAAAATAATTTATTAATAATTTTTCTTAAAAGCACCTGTTAACAAGACCAAGCAATTGTACTACACTTTGTTTAGGAGATTCAAATGAACCCACTAACTTAAATATATATATATATATATATATATATAATATTTTTTGAAGTTTAATACTTTAATTTATTCTTAAAAATATTTTTACACACCCTAACTTAAATTCTATACACTTTCATTACAAGTATTTTCAACTCTAAGAGTAAGAGTAAGTGTTTGTGAATTGTAGATGTAGGGACCAGGTTCGGCCCTCCCTGCGTGTTGAGAGAGTGGATCCAAGCCCAGCTAGCCCTGCAATGAATTTGCAGAGAGCGAGGTCAAGAATTAGGCTCTAGTAAGGGATGCAACGACCATGCATGGTTGCTCGTGGATTTGAATAGTGCAAACGTAGATGAAAGTGAACCATAATGCTCCTCGGCCTTTCTTTTGGGAACTGGCAGTTCTTATTACATCTTTAGCGATTGGTTACAATTGTTCCGGGAGAATGCAGGTTGCTGCTATCTTCCTCCTCCTTTCTCTTCTTTTTTGTCCCCCTTTTTCCAAAAGGGATTCCTTACATTATATACTCATTTCTCAATTAATCCTAGCCCTACATTTGTTGAGCAACCAGGCCACTACTTGAGTACCTGTCCCATCAGCCATCTTCCCATTCTTCCTGTGGGTTGCAGCAACCAAGACAGCACTGTTCTAGAATCCCCTCCTCATTGATGTGGCCAGGACGTTAGGTGTGGACATTTAATGTGGAGGTGACAGTTCGTCCTAAACTTGCTCCTCCGCCGTGCTTCCATTGTTGACACGTGGTACTTGCTCCTTCCTCTTTGGATATTCAGGAAGACCCCCCTCGATGGTGTGGTGCATGTTCACTTCTATGGTCTCGGATGTCCGAGGACAGAGTCGTCCTCAAACCAACTCCTTGGACACTGGGCTTCTTACTTTCATCCTCGGACCCTACATACATCCTCGGCATGGGCTTTTGGGCCCGGTTCGAAGTGGGCCGAGGCTGCCTGACTTTCTGGCCCCACAGTAGATGTTACTCTTTATTACAATTTTATATTACATGTGTGTGAGTGTGTCTAATATTAATTATGTGCATTAATTTTTATTATAATGTTATTTTTGTGAATAATAATGTATGTGGATGTTTGTGTATATAGTATAAATGTAATATAACTTTATATAATTTAATAATTGGAAAATAAAGAGGGTTTGTTACATGTGTGTGTATTGTTATCATATTGTAATAAATTTTTGTTATAAAGTGAGAAAAATTCAAGAAAAAAAATTGTAAAGTTAGTGATTGTTCAAGCATTTGATTGGTTAAGAAGACACGTAATGTATTATTTTATGTATGAATTAGTGTGGTTGTGTACGTCAATAATTAATATATAGAGCCAATGAGTTAAGTTTAGTCATTTAGTTTTAATTTTTTTTTATATAAAAATAATGACAAATAGATAATAGCAACTACATAAAAATAAAATAAAAATTTAGATGAACTCAACAAAATAAAATGGTCATAGCTACTCACATTGGCAATAAATATTCATAATGTACTATCATGTAACAATTCAAAATTTGAAAACTTGTAGAAGAAAATTGTAATTTTTTTTTTTTTACGATAACTCAATATATTCAAGCTCTCTTTTTATTAAAAAGTTTCTAATTTAAATTTCTTGATGACCCCCTAAAGAAAATTCCAAGAGACACTACTGACAAAATCTTTAAATTAATTATATGATTGTATTGGTCAATAAATCACATTGTTTAATAATTGTCATTGTAAAAGACAATATGGTTTGTATTGCATTAATCAATACAACCATATGGTTGAATTTAATTAAAGAATTTAAAATATTAAATTGTAGCTAGTAATCTTCTAAAAAAAAAAAAAAGGCAAAAGAAAGAGAGAAAGAAATTGTAGTAATAAGTTTTATCCCTTTGCAGCTTGTGAGGAAAACTCTTTCCATAAAGTGCCTTCATTTGACCTCGAGATTCATTTAAATTTCCTAGACACCTAGATCTCTAACGTAGTAATCAACTAATCATGGATTCATGTACTAATTGCGCGTGACCAACTTTCTTCTAATGTTTATAAAAATAAAATAAAAATTTCTTCTAATGGTTTTCGTTCAAGCAATGAGTTTTTCAGATCTTGAAACTTGATTTTGATAGGAGATATTATGGCACATCAATTCAAAACTCATTGGAGTTCTAATATATATTAGATGTATTCCTCATAAGTCGGACAAATGATCCTTTATGAATCTTTTTTCTCGAGGTAAATGCTTGTAAAAGGTCGTATATTAAAAAGAAAATTTATCAAGAACCCTATAGTTCAATTGGTTAGTATTTTTTAGTGTTTCTAATAGAAATATCTAAAATTTGAATCTCTTCCTTCTCAATTATCAAATTGAAATAAAAATACCAAGAATCTTAGAGTTTAATTGGTTAATTTCTTCATCCAAGATCCAAATCTTGCCCTTTTCAACTATCAAATTAAAATTTTTTTAAAAAAAAAAAAAAAAAAACCATAACTTTAGCTTCAAATCCGCACGTTTCTCCAATTATAGAAAATGTGTAATTTTTTAATTAGACCCACTAGATAAATAAGTTAGAATGAACATATTGTAGTTTGTCACTATACATGTTATGAGTTGGTTGCCACTTACGCAATCATTTTTGATTTTACTAGAACTCCGAAAAAAAGTTGAATAAAAGCATATGGACATTTGCTCATTGCTCATTCTAATCATTTTTTATCTAATCAAAAATATTCCTTCAATAATTTAATTAACTAACAACTTTTTCCCTACGGCACTAGAATTAAAGTATGACATGATTAACAGTTAAAAATGTTACTAAGCAATGTAGTTACTAATTACTTTCGCGTTGTGTGTGAGAAAGAGCATTATTGAAAGGATGAAAAGTATAATAAAAATTAAAAGTCAAGGGTATTAGGTGTTGAAATTTGCGGGTCGTATTGTTCCTATTTATGTTGAGAAAATTTGGATCAGTGCCATTATGACTGCTGCCATATAAACATAAACAATAGGGTTTCGAATTTTAAAGAAATTTTTTAAAACTAGGAGTCCAAAATGAATTTCTAACGCTTCAATCCACGTGCTGAAGTATAGTTGACATAATCTTTTTTTAAAATGAGATGATCAAATAGCTTGGCCTTGATTCTCAAAAAAAAAAAAAAAAAACAGAACTAACGAGTAATTGTATCACAAATAATCATTCAAAACTAAAGTATGTCCCAATATCACAAATAATCAATCACAATATGTCAAAGAAAATAAATCACAACAACTAATATATTTATATACCTAGAGTTTGAAGGGTATATTGGTAAAATATCATTTAATTAAACAGGTCAGACAAGTCAAACGGGTTCTATGTATTCAACACTAACCCAACCCATTTATTAAATGGGTTAGCCGTGTCAACTCGAATATGACACGAATCTGTTAAGTTTCAACCTATAACCTGCTAATTTTGTGTCGTGTCGGGTTTGCGGGTCGTGTCAAATTTTGCCACCCCTAATCATGTACTAATTGCGCGTGACCAACTTTCTTCTAATGTTTATAAAAATAAAAAATAAAATAAAAATTTCTTCTAATGGTTTTCGTTCAAGCAATGAGTTTTTCAGATCTTGAAACTTGATTTTGATAGGAGATATTATGGCACATCAATTCAAAACTCATTGGAGTTCTAATATATATTCGATGTATTCCTCATAAGTCGGACAAATGATCCTTTATGAATCTTTTTTCTTGAGATAAATGATTGTAAAAGGTCGTATATTAAAAAGAAAATTTATCAAGAACCCTATAGTTCAATTGGTTAGTATTTTTTAGTGTTTCTAATAGAAATATCTAAAATTTGAATCTCTTCCTTCTCAATTATCAAATTGAAATAAAAATACCAAGAATCTTAGAGTTTAACTGGTTAATTTCTTCGTCCAAGATTCAAATCTTGCCCTTTTCAACTATCAAATTAATTTTTTTTTTTTTTTTAAAAAAAAAAAACCATAACTTTAGCTACAAATCCGTACGTTTCTCCAATTATAGAAAATGTGCAATTTTTTAATTAGATCCACTAGATAAATAAGTTAGAATGAACATATTGTAGTTTGTCACTGTACATGTTATGAGTTGGTTGCCACTTACGCAATCATTTTTTATTTTACTAGAAATCCGAAAAAAAGTTGAATAAAAGCATATGGACATTTGCTCATTGCTCATTCTAATCATTTTTTATCTAATCAAAAATATTCCTTCAATATTTTAATTAACTAACAACTTTTTCACTACGGCACTAGAATTAAAGTATGACATGATTAACAGTTTAAAATGTTACTAAGCAATGTAGTTACTAATTACTTTCGCGTTGTGTGTGAGAAAGAGCATTATTGAAAGGATGAAAAGTATAATAAAAATTAGAAGTCAAGGGTATTAGGTGTTGAAATTTGAGGGTCGTATTGTTCCTATTTATGTTGAGAAAATTTGGATCAGTGCCATTATGACTGCTGCCATATAAACATAAACAATAGGGTTTCGAATTTTAAAGAAATTTTTAAAAACTAGGAGTCCAAAATGAATTTCTAACGCTTCAATCCACGTGCTGAAGTATAGTTGACATAATCTTTTTTTTTAAATGAGATGATCAAATAGCTTGGCCTTGATTCTCTTAAAAAAAAAAAAAAGGGGAAGCTTGGTCTTCACTCATCATTACCTAGTTACTAGGGTTGAGACTTGAGATTATTAGTTCCCATAATTAGTGTTGGGAAACGGTGATTTATTACACTGCAATGATTTGGGTTCTTTGCCATAACTTTTTTTTTTTTGGCAAGCAACGTAATTCTTTCTTTTCATAATTAAAATCTTATTTTATAAATTTAAAACTATACCGTAATTTAAATTTTTAATAATACGACTTTTTAAACATTTTTAGATTTATAATATTTAATTTAGAATGTAAAATGAATTTCTAAAGGGATCCATTTCTTACTTAAAAAAAAATAGAGATATTTATCTTATATTGGTTGTGTATGTCTAGTGTCCGTTGTTTTATAAACCCAGTCTACAACTTTTAAGGTAATCTATATATATATATATATATATATTAAATAGGTAAAGTAAAGAAAAAATCCAATTAAATTTTAAATTGAAATTCAATTAGAGTCTAATTTTGCGCTACGTGTTTCATCTAATCTAAATTTTAGAATTTTGTGCTAAGTGAGTTAATTTAGTGTAAAAATTGAATTTCAATTAAAGTTTAATTTTGCACCACGTGTATCATCTAATCTAAATTTTTAAATTTTTTTGCCAAATTAGTTAATTTAGTGTAGAAAACGAAGAGTCCAATATAAGAAACCTTAAAAAACATAACCATATAACTAAAAAAAAATTCAAATTTATAAGTCATCTATATATATATATATATTAATAGGTAAAACTTAGAGAAAGTTGAATTAGAATATGAAATTATAATCCAATTTTTGCACATATCTAAATTTATGTAGGGACTACACCATAATTATTCATTTAAGCATATGCCCTGTGTCTACTTAAGTTTTTTAATTTTTGTATCAAGTGAGTTAATGAGTGTAGAATACTAAGAATCTAATATTAATAAACTATAAAATTTAATAAAAAACAATTACATATACTCAATAAAAATCACCAAATGTTTCTCAAAAGATAAATAAAATAAAAATCACCAGACGTTCTATCTTATAAAAAATTTTAAAAAAAAAATATCATAAGTAGTACTAAAATTTAGGTAAGAATTTTAATATGTGACTAATTATATTTACTTTAAAAAAATAATTTGACTAATTATCTATATTTTATGATAAAAAATTGTGTTTAAAATCTTATAAAAAATTGAAATTTTTTTTTTTATCATAAGTAGTACTAAAATTTAGGTAAGAATTTTAATATGTGACTAATTATATTTACTTAAAAAAAATAATTTGACTAATTATCTATATTTTATGATAAAAATTGTGTTTAATTTTAAATGTATTTATACATATACATTAATGCATGTGTTACATATTTTTTAAAAAGAAAATAATAATTTAACTAATTATTTATATTTTATAATAAATTTTTTTTTTAATTTTAAATACATTCATGCGTTTGCATGGAGTTGCATGCTAGTATAATGTAATGTATTATAAACCCAGTTTAGTGCACTTTGGTTACGTAATGTATTATAAACCCGGATTAAAACACTATTATTATTTTCGTGTATATCTAATATGTATTATTGTTTACTTAAGATAAAAAAGAAAAAGGAAAAAAAGAGATCCATTTCTTAAGCTTTTGAATTTTGAATAATACCTTTTAAGTGTGTATTGAGATGTGCATTAACTTGAAGCAAGTTAATAAAAACCTAAAATAAGTTTTTTTTTTTTCTTTTTGGAACCCACCAAAATAAGTTTAATAAAAATCCAAAAGAGGGGGGTATGTTTTTTTTTTTTTTTTGGGCTTTCCATGATTATCTTACACTATCTAGTATACACCGTCTATACAAATGTTGAAAATGTTTTTCGTAAAATATTTTACAACAAAACAAATAAAGAGTAAAAACTCTTAGTTTAGGCATTCCTTCCCACATTAAATTGGCAATTTGGGTTTGAATGATCCAAGGAGTTGCAAATAGGACAAAATGGGGATATATCCCTTTTGCCAAAAAGTTCTAGCAAAACACCCATTCATGAAACTATTTCGAAATATGTCATTGTTTTGAAACTCGACTTTTAAAAAATCGAGTTTAAATAAAAAAACTCAATTTGGCAAAAATCAAGTTGTTCGAAAAAACTTGCATGGAACTTGAGTTCCATGCCCTTTTTTTTAAATTTTTTTTTATTTATTTTTTTAAGTTTGATTGCCTATAACTTGATTTTCTAAAAATCGGGTTTTTCATTGAAACTCAATCTTTAGAAAATCAAGTTTAAAACATGGGCATATCTTTAAATAGTTTCAAATATGAGACATTTTATTAGAATTTTTTGGCGAAAGGGATATATCCCCATTTTGGCCTAGCTGTACACTTGTACTCCTTTGTAGGATCACTTATTTGCTTAAAAGTTAAGATATTTTTCCTTCACCTTTAGCTTTAAGCAAGTAAATTAACAAAACAGAAGCCTTACCAAATTCATATTTAACTTAATGTCTCATCTCTCTAACTAATTATTTTATATTATAAAAAAAGGCACGACCTTTCCATCATGGGTAAAAATATTACTCCCCATGTGATGTGGGAGTCTTGCTATTGCGTGATTAATACTCCGTGTAGAGAGATTTGTGGAATTTTGAAACACTTTTGTTGACTAACTCTGTCGAAGGAAGCCTTATAAATAGTATCACACTTCAAGAAGCAATACTACCATAACTTGCTTTCCAGTTTGCATGTGTGAGAAAGAGAGAAAGAGAGAGAGAGAGAGATCTAGAGCTCAAAAATGGGCAGAAGTCCTTGCTGTTCATTTTTTTTTTTTTTTTTTTTTTTTTTTTTTAAATTTGATTGCCTATAACTTGATTTTCTAAAAATCGAGTTTTTCATTGAAACTCAATTTTTAGAAAATCGAGTTTAAAACATGGTCATATCTTTAAATAGTTTCAAATAGGGGGCATTTTATTAGAATTTTTTGGCGAAAGGGGTATATCCCCATTTTGGCCTAGCTGTACACTTGTACTCCTTTGTAGGATCACTTATTTGCTTAAAAGTTAAGATATTTTTCCTTCACCTTTAGCTTTAAGCAAGTAAATTAACAAAACAGAAGCCTTACCAAATTCATATTTAACTTAATGTCTCATCTCTCTAACTAATTATTTTATATTATAAAAAAAGGCACGACCTTTCCATCATGGGTAAAAATATTACTCCCCATGTGATGTGGGAGTCTTGCTATTGCGTGATTAATACTCCGTGTAGAGAGATTTGTGGAATTTTGAAACACTTTTGTTGACTAACTCTGTCGAAGGAAGCCTTATAAATAGTATCACACTTCAAGAAGCAATACTACCATAACTTGCTTTCCAGTTTGCATGTGTGAGAAAGAGAGAAAGAGAGAGAGAGAGAGAGATCTAGAGCTCAAAAATGGGCAGAAGTCCTTGCTGTTCTAAGGTGGGAATGAATAGAGGAGCTTGGTCTGCTGAAGAAGACAAAATTCTCACTGATTACATCGCAACCAATGGTGAAGGAAAATGGAGAAATCTTCCGAAGGAAGCAGGTAAGACATAAAAAAAATCCTAGCAAACGAAATGCTTATACATGCTTTCCTCTTTGGGATTTAATTACATTGTTCCATGCATATATGTAGGTCTAAAGAGATGTGGAAAGAGTTGCAGGCTTCGGTGGATAAATTATCTCAAGCCTGACATCAAGAGAGGAAATATCACATCTGCTGAAGAGGACCTCATCATTAGGCTCCACAAGCTCTTAGGCAATAGGTATTTTCCCATTATTCTTTTTAATCTTTAATTTTGTTAAAGATCAACTATTATATTGAATTGGATAAAATGTTATATAAATTAAAGACCATCTTGTATAAATAGAGTCTTGAGCTCTGTTTAAGCAGTATGAGTGAAGTACAAGTAAATAAAAGACAAAAAAGACAAAGGGTGTAAAGCTCATTGGACTTGTAGTATACATCAACAATGTACTATGTATTGATTGTATTGCTAAATTGTTTTTACAGATGGGCTCTCATTGCCAAGAGGCTGCCTGGGAGAACAGACAATGAAATCAAGAACTACTGGAACACTGTCCTTAAAAAGAAGCTGAGCAATAAAGTTAAGGAAGCAAGCGACGATAACAAGAAAATCAAACTTCCAGTTAAGAGTGTGCCAGAGGTGGTCAAGACCAAGGCATTTAGGTTTACAAAGGTCTTTGTTACACCACAAGAAGGCAAGCATGAAGCTTTTGATGATAATAATAACAGTGTCCTTCAAGAACCTATCTACTCCGAGAATGATAACCTTGAATTGGAATTGAAATCCATTGATTGTCAACAACCACTTCCGTTGGTTTCTTTTGATGAAGAAGAAAAGTCATCAAATATTGCACTAAACTTTAGCACGGAAGAGCTTTTGATGTTTGATAACTTCGAAACGGATATTTGGAATTTATGCATGTTTGATGATAATATGGAAGGAGAGGCTAACAATGGTGGTGCCAATGATCTTTGCTCACTTTTGGATGAGCCTCTTCCATTCTATGAAGAGAATTCTGAGCAGATGCATTGGATCTAGATTAATATACTCTTTGATAACTTCTTATAAGTTAACCTTAGTTGGTACAAAAGGTTAGAATTGACACCCCATGAAGCAGAAAGGCATTCTCACTCTCTCTTTATTTTTTGTTTTATTTTTCGCTTCTCCTTGTGATAACAATTTGTACAACTTGGTATAGAGATTCAAAGTAGCTTGTACACTGTAACACCAAGTTGACTACTTCTGAATATTGTGAAATAAAACACCTAGGTTAAAATATTTTTCTCGTCCCTATAATATAGCATACATTTTATTCTCATCTTTAAAAATATAAAATATTCTAATTTAACCGTTGAAAATTGTAAAATGCTCTAAATTTCATTATTCTATCCACTATCTATTACGTTCGGGCGGTATTTCAGGAACAAAAATAGAAACTATAATATATATTTTTTTATCCCTTAAATATGCATTCTATTACATACATGTTGACTAAAAACATTACAAATGTGAATGAAATGGTGACAGATACAAATCTGTCTATATCATACACTTTTCCTACTGATTTTTCAAATTATCTTGAACCTTTTGTATGGGTCACATGCAGAACATCAAAATTCAAAGCCTTTTTCCTTATGCTAAGTTATTAGGCTACTAATTGTCGGGTCCCAAGTGGCAGAACTATAGTCAATTCTGACATGTGTGGGTTTTTTTTTTGTTTTTTTTTATTTTTTTATATTTATAATTATTCATTTATTTTTTTTTATTTTTTTTCGTTAATTAGGACTTGGGAAGAGGGATTTGATTCTGGCCGACATCTCCATTTAAAATACTAGCCAATGTTAATTTGACTTTAAAACTCTACGTTGACGTTTGTGTGGGTTAAAACTTAAAAAGTTAAAGTTTCATTCGAGATATGTATATAATGTCAAATATTTCATCTTTTCATACTCAAAAACAGGTTCCAGTGTAAGGATTTATATCCCCCGATCATTTAAGGCATTCCATTGATCATGAGATTGATTTTTAAATCTAGTCTTTTATAGATAAAACTATACTATAAATTTCAAGTCTACTTAAATTGGGGGGAAAAAATACTTATTTTGTAATATGGAAATATGAAACTCGTGACAATTGGAGGTTTAGCTCAGAATTATTTTTCATAAAAATAATACAAGAAGCGAAGCGAGTGATGAGGCTTTGATTACCCAATCATCTATAATATTCCGTGAAAAATGGGCTAGCGGGCATGTGAGATGGAGCAAGGTCTTGTTTGGTTTTTATATTCTTTGTATCATAAAATTGGAATATCCCAAACCCAAAGGCATTTAATGATTCGATGCATTCATCTTGGCCATTCGATTTTTCAGTGAAATTGGGGACTGAAAGGCCATGATAGATTGCAAAGAAAGAGATGCATCAATTTTGAGGTTCATTTGGTGTCTTGTACATATGAGTATCTATTTGGTGATGGAGATATATAGATGAACAATTAACAAGAAATTTTGAGTGGGTAGAGGTGCTTCGTAATTCTCAATTACGATAGAGATCGACCGTAGACAATAATATAGATGATTTAGGACTTGTTTGGTAATGTTGTTCTAATAATATTGTTTGTATTTTTTAAAAATACGTGTAAGTAAAAAATGTGTAGAAATACATGCAATATTGTTTAAAAACTGAAAACTGTTGTTTAAGTTGTGGTACCAAACACCCTCTACTCTTTTGGTGAGAAAGACTATAATAACTAGTATTTCGGTATCAAAGAGAGGATGAGATTGTTTTTTGAGGATTTTTTTTTTTTCTTAATAATTATTATGTATTTAGATAATAGAGGTCGAATCTTGGTGCAACGACAAGTGTCATCCACTAAAAGACGAATGATGCCTACTATAACCTTTCTTTGATGGCTATAGCTCTCAAGGTAGGAATATACTAAATATGACGAAGAAAAACTGTTTTCTCCGCTTTTGGAGATGTAAATATTTTACCATTTTAAATTATTTTTTATTCAAAAGTATTTTTATTTATTTATTAGGCACATTAAAGAATGAATAATGTTACGGCTACAACATTTTTACTACAAAGACTGAATGGTAAGTTGTTATTATTTCTAATCTGAACTCACTAGTACTGACATCACTTTTTACCTACCAATAACAACTTGATATCTAGAATTTATTATGAAATTGCTGCGAATGTGACATTAATCTTAAAGAATAACTATTACAATTGTTTAGAAGAAAAATTAATTAGGACAAAATAACAACTCCATGTTATTATTTCATTATAGGACGAATTCCTACTTTCCTACATCCTAAATTTGGATACCCTGATCAACTTGTTTAATGACTTGCTCTCATGCTAAGATCAAAATCTAATTCTAAGGAAAATTATTTTATAAGACGGTTTTATAAGATATTATATCATAACAAGTATAGGTCCTACTTCTTACATATTGTGAAAGAGATATCTTATGAGACCTACATCCATAGTTGTCAGTATCGTACGATATGCGATATGTATCGTATCGTGTGGAAAAAGTTCCGTATTGTATCGGCGTATCGTAAGTGTTCATGAATCGTACGATACAGTATGCGTATCGTATGAATCGTATTGTATCGTAAAATCGTACATATCGCATGATACATAAACAAATGCTTTAAAATGAGATTTTTTGTTAAAATTTGTACTTTTATTTGAATTTAACAAGTTGTTAGACTTGTTTTTAGCAAAAAATTATTAGTTTACTTAATTTAGCCTACTAAAATAACATATTCATAAGTTTTTTTCCCCTCTCTTCTATAATTGGACTACACAGTACATACTTACCTTTCACTTTAATATTTTATTAAAAAAATTAATTTTTTATTTTATTTTTATCATTATTTTTACAAGTCCAAGAAACTAGAATGCCAATATATATATATATATATATAAAGTATTAAAATAAAAAGAACAAGAAGGGATAGTAAATGTTAATGACGAATAAGGATGAAGAAAATTTTAATGAAGAAATAAATTTGCAAAATTATAAACATGAAGATAGCATTGACTTAGATGGGGTTGATTAGGCAATTTGATGAATATGATGAAAATAAATTATAATTTTTGGGTCATTTGTAATATATTATCACTTTTTAATTTAAGTAATTTGAATGTGTATGTTATAAACGCATGCTAGTTTGATTTATTTAGTTAGCTTGTTAAATATTATTACATAAAAGATGAATAAATTAGTCATTAGTTGAATATATTCAAAATTTATAATGAATATACCCTTTATATATGTATATTTATAATTTTTTTATAAATTTTATTAAGTGTTTGTGTATTTTACGATACACGATACGATATATGATACGGAAGATTAAAAATCGATTCACGATACGATTCACGTTTTGACAGCTATGCTTATATCTCACATATTGTGAAAGAGATATCTTATAAGACCGTTTCATACCCTCTCAATCCCAAGGAGGTAGAGGGGAAAAAAAAATCATTAACTAGGTATACACTGTGTTGTGGTAGAAATCTTTAATTACTACCTAATAATTATCATCTTATAAGTTAAAAAGTAGCTAATGCCAACGGCCTGGTGCCACGGCGCCACGCCTGCCTCCGTCCCATCGCAGTTCACAAGACAATTTTGAACTGCCAGTCTTGTGTTGGACATGGTAAAATTTTGCTTAGCAAATAGTAGTCAACTAGTAATACCTATCCTAAAACCAAGGAAAGAGTATATAGTGTCATTAAGTTGAGAAATCGAGATCCTAAGAGCAAGTTGATAGTTGCGAAGAGAGCTGTTCATATAAGAATAAAATATACTTTGGGTGGGGATTATAACTTAGTATTATGGTTATTTGATTTGAGATCCAAGATTCTACTTCCCAATAAATAAAATGTTTAAAAATGACCAATAATGATGTAGTATGTTAAAAATAATAATTAAAACCATTAAAAACAAAATATAAGTTCATACTAATCTCCGTCTATTAAAGAAATATTGTGTTGTTATCAATACAGACAATACAGATTAGTCTACCATCAAATCAGTTAATCTTATAATATTTAATAAAAATCAGATTCTTTTTTTTTTATATATAAGGAAAAAAAAATCAGATTCTTAAGCAAAGACTAAAACTAATGTTCTCAAATTAACAACATAATCGCAAGTTGAGACTTAGGACAAGATTGTAGGTAGGGGTCATTGTAAAAGAAGACTCGAGAAATAATATTGGGGGTGGGATAAGTTCAAAATACTAAAACCCCATTATAAGTTATTCCAAACGCTCAGTGTACTATTTATTGCACTTCCATAAATGTGGGTCTAACATGTGGGATTCATACACAAGGTCTTTTTTTATGTGAGAAGAATGTATTGTATACTAAATGTACCGAATAATTTTTATGGATAAAACTTAAGTACAATTCTTTAGATGCAATATATTAAGTATTTTTAATTAAATTTAAATACTATTTGATTTAATTTAATTGTCCTTTGGGAGAGATAATATTCATGCTTCATTTTAAAATGTAACCATGAGATTGAATATAAATTGAGAGATTTACTGTATAACATCTAAATAACCGGCCTTCTTTGTTGCCGTGGTGGTTGGGGAGCAAGTCTTTTTGCCCAACTTCAAATGTTCAAATGCTGTTAAAAAGAAGGCGAAAACACTATTTTAATCCCTATATTTTGGGGACATAGTTAATTTGGTCCCTACATTTTAGTGACAATCAATTTGGTCCTCATTATTTTTAACTCACATTCAATTTGGTTTCTACCGTTAACTTACTAATAAAAAATGCGTACGTGGCAAACAGTGTGCACTGTTGGAACACTTGAATATATAATTAATGCCATGTAAAAGATGTGGACTAATTAAAGATTACCGCATCAATTTAAAAAAACACCAATAAGCTCCAACTCAGCTAATCTAAGTTTTCAACCCAGATAGATTTCACTTCTCCCATGACCTAAACAACCATGTCCATTACTTGTCAAACCAACCCATTCTCAGCCACTTCATCTTTATCTTCATTGCTACGTCGCTTGCCACCGATGCCGATATCTCCACAACTCGACAACTTTCTCGGCAGCGCCTCCGAGTCATCCTGCACCCACACTGTCAAAAGATCTGGGAACACATCACGCTCCACAAACTCTAAGTCTCACTCCCTCAAAAGTTTTATTTGTGGACACTTTTCTATGATCACTTAATCAATTTTTAATGTATCAAAATGTGGGAATAATCCTTTAAATGACTTTTACATGTTATGAGATTATAATTTTTTGGACTCTTTTCTACGATACTTGTGTTTATCTCATTCTTATTGTCATATTTAACTAGTAACAATGATAAATTTGTATATACGTATCAAAATGTTGACATAAGATAGACCTATATAAATGATTTTAGAGGTAAATGTTTGTTACTCTTCAAATTTCAAAACGGCACCTCTTTAGCCTCTTCAGAACTGCCGTGATGGATGATGTGATCTAGGTGAAATTATAAACACACCTGATAGTGGGTTCCATAGGTCGATCCAACATAGCAAAATTTCAAATCTAATTATCTAAAGGGAAAATGATTTGAATGTCCACACGTACACTCTGATCTGAAACAGACTTCTAAAGTCAGCCGGTGGCCAGCGGCGTAGCAATGAAGATGAAGGTGAAAGTTGAGTTTGATTGACAAGTGATGAACGGGGCTGTTTGTGTCATGGGTGAAGTGGGATCTTTCTGGGGTTGAAAACTCAGATTAGCTAAGTTGTAGCTTACTGCATTTTTTTAATTGATGTGACAATTTTTAATTGGTCCAAATCTTCTACATTACATTAACTACATATTTAAGTGTGTCAACAGTGCACACTGTTTACCATGTAAGTATTTTCTGTTAATAAGTTAACGGTAATTATCAAATTGAGTGTGAGTTAAAAATAACAGGAATCAAATTAATTGGTCAAAATATAGGGACTAAAATGATATTTTCGCCTAAAAAGAATGAACTATACCAAAGTATTACCTCATCACAACATCCCCAATCCTTTGATAACTGCCATTATAAGAGATGACTCAAGAAATAATTTAATGCAGGGTGGGGAGGGAGAGGGTGAGTTTCAAATACTAAACCTTTTTTTTGCAAAAAAAGTTTCCTCACGTCTGCATTATGTGTGAGTGTTTGGATTCACGTTTCCTCACGTCTGCCTTTTTTTTTCTTTTTTTTTTTTTTAGTGCGTATGAACAGTAACCACACTGTTCATGCACATAGATTCATTGTGCAGAGACAAAGTGCACTGTTTATGCACTATTCACGTACTGTTCACCGGTCCCACAACACTATTTACACATTTAAAAATTATTTTGTTACAGCATTTTCAATTTTCAGTTTTTAGTTTCAGTAAAAATAAGTTGTATCTAAACGGAATGTATATTCGAAATGATTCTTCCTATGTATAGGTTATTAAAGACAAACCTTAGTGGTCTTATTTATCTTAAGTAATGTTATATTTACAATACTTTCACATAAAAACTTAAAGTCAAATTGTTGTTGATGGATGAAAAAATGATACGAATAACTTAGACTAGAACCAATAACAATTTACTACTTAAATTTTGTTATAAAAATGTTATAGAAGTAATATTACTCATCTCAAATAATACATTTTTTTGACAAAAAAAGTGTACCTAACTAAATGAGCATATAAGAATCCTATAAATTTATAGTACTTTCACTTTATATTTCACCAATTCAACTTTTCATAAATATTTTTTTTTTCCCATTAAAATGGGATGGGGAACTTTTATTCACTATTTGATACGTTAAACTTGAGTTTTATAAATTTTGAGCAACCTCTTTGATGGATGGTGTGGGGCATGATAATTTGACAACCCCGGCCCATCTTATATCCGGCCCAAGGCCCATGCTGAGGATCAAGGAATGTCCGAGAAGGAACACAGGTAGCCCAAGCTACCAGGAAACATCACCGAGAATGATGTCGTCCTCGACTAGCCGAGACCGTTGGGAGAAGAAGTAATCAACCACCAGGAACAGCCTTCCTAAGCATCCAAAGAAAAAGGGAAAGTGCAATGTGTCAGCCAGAGAAGCATGGTAGAGGAGCAAGTCCAGGACGAACTGTCACCTCCACATTAAATGCTCACAACTTAAATANCGCAACCAGGCCTGGCTGTTGCATCCCTCGCTAAAGCTTAGTTTTTGAACCCGCTCTCTACAAATTCATTGTAATGGGCCAACCGGGCTTGAGTCCACTCTCTCAACAGTAGAAGTGCTCAAATTCGGTCCCTACAGATGGTTTCATAGTAAACAACCGAAAAATATACTTCTTGGAAAATAGTTTATAAATCCTCCTTGGCTCCACAACATTTTAGGGATCCTAAATTCCTAATCATTTAATATATAAAATTCAAAAACCTTGTTGGAAAAACTTATCCGTTTAAGTCATTATATTATAATTCTTAAGATAACTAATATCTTTATTTTGTTAATTGAATTCTAGTTCAAATTAAAATCATACCTCATTTTAAGGAGGGGCCTTGGCCCCCAAAATTGAAAAGATAAATTCTTATATATATATATATATATATATATATATATATATATTATATATATAGTGAATCCAAACACTCACACAGTACTATAATAGTTATTTGTTTTGTTATTTGGCTTGTAACAAAGGGCAACGAGCTTCATTGCAATTTCCAAAGTGTTGATCTGTTTCATGTCTACGAATTCGAGGTAATATAAGACAGATCCTATATATCTGTCCGAAGGAAAAAAAACCCTCCAAAATCACATGTTAATTTCTTATATTATTTTAATGATTAATTTTCTGTACCCTACTTAATATCTTTCTTGGACTGAATAATGTTAGGCTGCAATTTCATTTTCCATTTTTTAAATAGCAATTCATTTTGCTTTTGGAACTGAAGCAAACGCATAAGTCTCTAAAAATAAGATAAAACCCTATAAAAGTAAGTTACTGTACTATTTAGTGATCAATATCATATTTTCTTAAATTCAAATGAGAGAAATATGAATAAATTATGATGGCATGAATGTCATTAAGCTTGCTTGGCCAACCAAACAATTTAGTTTCATGCTCATTGTTTTTGTGCTGATAATTAAACTATTTACTTTTATTTCATATTTATACATTTCTACCTTATCAATGCCATAGGTGATTTTGATCATTTTTCCTTGATTTTATTCCTTCATGGTAAAAGTTTGAAACTGATAATTCAGCAATGTATGTATAGGATATGAAGGGGTACTACTACAGCAGAAGAAGCAATCTGTGACTGTGTACGGTTATCTGGTAAGGACAACTTTTGGCCACTGCAACCTGTTTTGGAAGACATTTGGAATTCACAGCACTCACTACGGCTTATGTATATGGAAAAGTGGATCCTCAAAGAAGCTGACAATTAGCTGCGGTGGCTGTTACAGACTACATAGACTTGACTTTTAGGTTGATCTTGGAAAAAAGATATGGTCAAATCCAAAAAACATCATTAAGTTTGGGTGAATTGTTTATTCCGCTCCTAAAGTTTATAAACTTCAATGGAATGAATGATGGATTTGGTCCTATAGATGGGAGAAAAAAAATTATCACCAATCATAAAATATAGCCTTTTTTTTTTGTTAGGTAAAGGGTATTAGCACTACTATATATAGCTAGCTTGCTTTCCACTACTACTATAATATACATAACTAGCTTTCCTGTGTGCATGTGAGTTTGAGAGAGAGAGAGAGAGAGATACTAAGCTCAAAATGGGTAGAAATCCTTGCTGTTCTAAGGTGGGAGTGAATAGAGGAGCTTGGTCTGCTCAAGAAGACCAAATGCTCAAAGATTACATCGCAACCCATGGGGAAGGAAAATGGAGAAGTCTTCCAAGGAAAGCAGGTTAGTCAAAAACCATAACAAACGCCTTGGCTTAACTGACATATTTTAATATTTTTAATGAAAACTTCCAAGTTCAAATCCCCACTCCCCCAATTATCAAGTTATTAAAAAATAAATAAATAAACAAAATATACTTTTATCTTGAGATTTTGTATTATATAACTTAGTGAAAGTCCTTTACCTTTAATGTATAAGTGATACAAATGTAATATATATATATATGTTGTTCTGTGCATGTAGGCTTAAAGAGATGTGGAAAGAGTTGCAGGCTTCGGTGGGTGAATTATCTCAATCCTGACATCAAGAGAGGAAATATTACACCTGATGAAGAGGACCTCATTATTAGGCTTCACAAGCTCTTAGGCAATCGGTATTTCCCATTATTCTTCCTAATTCAATTTGTATAATCCATTAAGTTTAAGGATATATAACATTTTTCACAATTTTTTCATGATTGTTGACATAATTTTTTGTAATTAGAGTAACATCACTTTCATATGAATTCATTACTAATACTATTTTTATTTTGCACCAATCACAACAGTTCACTGATACTAGTTTGCACTTTGAAATTTTTACTATTGCTTTAATTAAGTACGTACGTACTAAATATTGTTTCACTAATTTGTTTTTCCAGATGGTCTATAATAGCTAAGAGGCTGCCTGGACGAACAGACAATGAAATAAAAAATTATTGGAACTCTGTCCTTAAAAAGAAGCTGAATAATGGTTATAAGAAAGCAAGTACTGAGAAAACCGTTCTTAAACCATCCCATAAGACCAAACTCCCTGAGACCAAACCCCATAAGACCAAACCCTCCACAACGTCGAGTGTGTACAAGTATAAGGCGATTAAGACCAAGGCATTTAGGTGCACAAAGGGCTTTGTAACTTCACAACTTGACAAGCTTGAAGCTTTTGATAATAATAATATGGTCACTGTAGAACATCTTACCAAGGATATACACTTGGTGAATATTGACAACGATGCAAAGGAATCAAAATCCAGTGATGATCAATCCGCATTGGCTTTTTCTGAAGAGGACGAGTCACAAAACTTCTTATTAGGCTTTAGCATTGAGGAGCTCAATGAGCTTTTGATGTGTGATAATTTGGATGTGGATTTTTGGAATCTATGCATGTTGGATGAGAGTATGGAAGGAGTAGCTAATAATAATGGTGGCGCTAATGACAATCTCTGGTCTTCTTTGGACCATCCTCTTTCATTCTTTGAATTCTAAGCCATTGCATTGGAGATTACTGTTCCCTATTTTTTTAAACTCCTTATAAGTTTGGTATAATAATTAATTGGGAATCACACCCTATGAAGAAGAAATCATTGGTGCAACTTTCTCTTTTAATTTTTCTTTGAATCATTCACTTATATAACTTGGGATAGAAATTCTATGTGATATCAGATATGTACCCCAAGTTCTCTACTTTTGTATATTGTGAAATAAAAATATATTTGGCTAATGTGACCACTGACCATATCATTTCTGCTTATTTTTAATTGATCTTTATATTTGTTTACTGAATAGAAATAGGCATCTTTTGCCAAACATTTAATTTTTGCAAAAAGTAATAAAGCCTCTGCCCAAAAATTTTTAGTTACGTAGACACTTTTGAAACTCAATTTTGCTAAAATTGAGTTTCGAGTAAAAAATGAGTATAGTTCTAGTTTTAAGCAAATGAGCACTCACATGGGTCGTCTAATGTGGCATTTTAAAATAAAATATCCCATGTGGAACTCGAATTTAGCAAATTTTAATTCCATCAAATACTTAAAAGTGAAATAGGGAAGACAGATGTATTATATGTTTGATCACTACAAAAAAAAGGTCTTGTGGCCGCGTTTTTAAAACGCGGCTATAGGTTAGAAAAACGCAACTATAGGCCAAATTGGGCTATAGCTGCGTTTTTTTAGGCCGTGTTTTTAAGTGTGGCCTAAAACCCGTGACTATAGGCTTGAGGGGGTCTATGGCCGCACTTTTTAAACGCGGCCTAAGGACAGGTCCTATGGTCGTGTTTTAAACGCGGCCATAGGCTAAGACCTATGGCCGTGTTTTTGAAGCGTGGCCTAAAGGCAAGACCTATGGCCACGTTTTAAACGCGGCCTAAGGGTGGGATTTATAGCCGCGTTTAAAATGCGGCTATAGGATTGGACCTATGGCCGCGTTTAAAACGTGGCCATAGGTGACAACTATAGCCACATTTTTTAAGTGTGGCTATAGGACATATTTTTAGCCGCGTTTAAAAACGCGGCTATAGCCTTTTTTCTTTTCGTTTTTTTCTCCCCCTAGGCCAGTTGCATTTCTTTTCTGTTCTTTTTATAGCCCTTTTTCTCTTGCAAAGATAAAATGCAAGAGAGGAGGGCAATTAACTCACAGTGCACTTTAGATAAAATTTGTGGTGAGGACTATAAAATACAATTGCTAATTATGACTTACAATATAATACACATTTTTTTACTAAAAGAAATGCAACAAAAGCGCACACATTATTATTATCATTAGTAAAGAATATTATCTCTCACCAACTTTGGACAAGTGTGTGCCAACCAACAAATTAATTGTTGAAGGAAATCTTAACATCTATCAACTTGTACAAGTCATTAAAAATTTCAAGTGAAAAAACTACCAACATCTATAACTTAGTTTACTCTCCATGGAATAGTTAATCCAAAATCCAATTGCATATCTAAAATTGGAGTAACTAAACTCCACATGCCTAAAACTTGTGTCACAGTGAGAATGAATCATTTTGTTGGACAAACAATGGACTATACCATTGTTCAAAAGGAAATTAGAAATGTTCACATGCTCAAGTAGAAAAATGCTCTCAAGGAGACCCATATCCCATGACATAAACAAATTGGACTTACCTTTGCAACCTCTAATCTACCAAGCTGTATGGCTAGCTCAAATCTGTAATCAGGGTCTTTAGCAAGTGATGCAAGTTGTGTTATCCCCTTAGCATCACCAAGTCCATTGCACGCTTTAAACATTCCTCAGCTATATCTAACTGCAATACTCAAATAAGAGAAGAATGTCAATACGTTTAATATTTTAATAAATTAACCTTTTAATAATATAAGTTTCTAGAAAAGTGTGGCTCAGGAAAACAACATACCCACAAGAAGAAAGAATCCAAATCAGAAAGAACTGCTTTGGCATTAACAAAATACTAACTTTCACTTAAGAGTTTATACAAAGGATAATTAATTATGGGGACTAACATTAAATGGTGCTCTAGACACAAGTGGTGCTCCAGCTGAAACCCATAACAGCTTTGGCCTTTTCATGCTCTGCATGGCACGCATCTCGATCAATAGTTGTCAATTATTGATTTGTCAAAGAAAAATGTTATTCACCAGATCTGGAGTATATTCTCAAAAGAGGCTACATAACTAAGTAACTTTGGACAGTGGCTTTTCAGAAATATTTTTTTACAAAAACTGGATATTTGAAAGAAAAAAAGCCAATAGAGAAATCACTATCCTACTTCTTGTGTTCCATTTTATGATCTATCAATTATAATATATATGTGATGTGTATAACTTTTTTTTTTTTCATTTTAAAATTTTGTTATTTTATAAGGAAAGTAAAAAGAATATATAACAAGATTTGTTGTTTTTTTTTTAGAAACAGTATATAACAAGATTATAATTGTATACTATATTCTCTTACGTAATAGTACATAGATCCCACTATTAAATTCACAATACACCCACTATTTATATGAAAAGGGAAAGTAAATATTTATTGTACTCCAAAAGTATTATATAATTTTTCGACAAATCATGACTAGTGAAGTATAAAATGGAATATAAGAGGTAGGATAGAGACTTTATTTTTTCTTCGTTCACTACACCCCCTAACATAAAGCTTTGCCCAAGATGTAACAAGGTCAAAGCCAACTATTCACATAAGGTTGTTTAGGTGTCAAATCCAGTTGGTTTTAGATCTCCGCCAAATCAGGACGAAGATCGCCGCTTGATCTGAAATCTCTTTGAGATTTTTGTCAAAATAGGTTTGATTGTGTCAGATTTTAATCTGGGAAAATTGACACTAAAACCAAAAGGATTAGTTTTTGGAGAGACTTCAATCTACCACTGACCACCTCTTGCCATCGAAAAATCACTCGAATCATAAGGAGCAGTCTGGGTCCAGCAGTTGGATCAGTTTGAACAAGTCCTTGGACAGTCCTATATAGAATTCATATGTTAAAGGGACTGTTTTTGGGCCCAACATATCCAAGCTTCCCTACCCATACCTCATCAACAAACTTTTATCTATTTTACTGTCTTTCATACAAACTCTGGTTTTCCAGAACAGATTCATGTAACTCACAGTTAATTTGGATTATAATCATGTTATTGGTTACCAAGATATAAAGCTAAAATCAGGTTCAACCCTAGTAATTTTCAATCCTAACTCCATCTTGTCATTGTCTCATTGATGTCTTGTTTTGTCTATGCTGTGAAGTAAACTCGTCTGCAAATGTTTTGGTAAAGAAGCCGAAGCCAACACGAACCAGTACAAGTATATCATGAACAGTGTCTTTTTTTGCATTTTGATGAAGAAAGTACAAACTAGGTCAAAGCTCAAAAACTTATAAATCTAAAGTTGAACCTTAGTTATAGCATTGTGTGCAAATCGTTAGAATTCTAATGAATATTAAAAAGATGTATTGATTTTTATCTTTTAGTTTGATTTAGTGTTTAATGAATACTCGATAACTGTGCATACTTGGCATAATGGTCACTTCGCAAGTATAAATTCGTGTGAGATAAGAACTAAGGAGTTAAAGTTCAAATCCTTAGGAAAAAGCGTATATAAACAAACTAGAATATAATTTTTATCTAATCTCAAAGAAAAAAAAAATCTATTTAGTCAATCATTATCAAGATTTAGTACCTAGTTAATTTAGTTTTATTGTTCCAATTTTTAAAAATTAAAAACCTGCCAATTTGCCCTTGATCGCGCCAAGCAAGTAGTACTCAAATATTAGTACTTATTGCCATCGAAAAATCACTCGAATCATAAGGAGCAGTCTGGGTCCAGCAGTTGGATCAGTTTGAACAAGTCCTTGGACAGTCCTATATAGAATTCATATGTTAAAGGGACTGTTTTTGGGCCCAACATATCCAAGCTTCCCTACCCATACCTCATCAACAAACTTTTATCTATTTTACTGTCTTTCATACAAACTCTGGTTTTCCAGAACAGATTCATGTAACTCACAGTTAATTTGGATTATAATCATGTTATTGGTTACCAAGATATAAAGCTAAAATCAGGTTCAACCCTAGCAATTTTCAATCCTAACTCCATCTTGTCATTGTCTCATTGATGTCTTGTTTTGTCTATGCTGTGAAGTAAACTCGTCTGCAAATGTTTTGGCAAAGAAGCCGAAGCCAACATGAACCAGTACAAGTATATCATGAACAGTGTCCTTTTTTGCATTTTGATCGAAGAAAGTACAAACTAGGTCAAAGCTCAAAAACTTATAAATCTAAAGTTGAACCTTAGTTATAGCATTGTGTGCAAATCGTTAGAATTCTAATGAATATTAAAAAGATGCATTGATTTTTATCTTTTAGTTTGATTTAGTGTTTAATGAATACTCGATAACTGTGCATACTTGGCATAATAGTCACTTCGCAAATATAAATTCTTGTGAGATAAGGAGTAAGGAGTTAGAGTTCAAATCCTTAAGAAAAAGCGTATATAAACAAACTAGAATATAATTTTTATCTAATCTCAAAGAAAAAAAAAATCTATTTAGTCAATCATTATCAAGATTTAGTACCTAGTTAATTTAGTTTTATTGTTCCAATTTTTAAAAATTAAAAACCTGCCAATTTGCCCTTGATCGCGCCAAGCAAGTAGTACTCAAATATTAGTACTTGAAGAGGGAAAATTTCCATGGTATGGGCCTGGGCCATCCTCCGTGGGCTGATAATGGACGGGCCCAATATCTGCAGACTTTTATGAACGGATACAGCTTGAACGGACTGGATAGTGACGGGTCCGAATAGCTGCGCAGCAAGAAGGAAACCCTAGCCGCAAGATACTTGCGGCACACATTGAAGAATCCCAAGATTAAAGGAATTCTAGTATAAAGAGGATTCTGGAAGATACAAATCTTTCCCACAAGGAAATATCTTGTCCATCACGTTCAGGATCCTACAAGAAGAGTCCTATAAGGAAAAGACTTCCGCGCCAAGGAAGAGATGTCAACCCTCTACTACTATAAAAGCTCCAATACCCTCACAAACCAAGGTACGCATAATTTACCCTCTCTAGCACCCTAGAATCGTGAGAATATTTCTGACTTAACTTTCGGAGGGTATTTGGCCGGCACCACACCGATGCTCTCTGTTAGGTTTCCTTCTTTGTGTTGTGCAGGTTCACGTTCGAGCGCGTAGGTATCGTGTGGCTCATTGGTGAATTTCTCGACATCATCAGTTGGCGCCGTCTGTGGGAAACAACAGTTGAGATTCGTAAGCCATATTGTCATTTCCCGGACAAAAGGGTTGCATGGTACTCACTCGCTCAATGGCAACCACTAACGACGTTCAAGGAGAGGAACCACCCATGACTGCCCTCGAGAGACAAGTTCAAACTCTCGCTGCTGCCGTGGAACGCCTCACCAAACAGAACCACGACTTGGAAGAACAGCTGCGTCGAAAGAATGCAGCACCGAATGACCAACAAGAAGATCAGGAAGGGACCAGCACTCCGAGAAAGAATCAGGAGAAACCTGAAGGCAGCCACGCCCCAAGCAAACCGGAGAAGCAGAACTTGAGCATGCCATCCCTCACGGATGCAACTCCGCCACATATCGTCGCAAAGATGCAGGCGATGAAGGAACAAATGGAGGTTATGATGAACGCGCTCAAGGGGCAAGTTCCCAGTGATCTTGACGATTTGGTCAACCGCACCGACTCGCCTTTCACTGCGGCCGTGAACTCCTTCCCCCTACCCCATAAATTTCGCATACCGCATATAGATAGCTATGATGGCGTGAAGGATCCTGTGGACCATCTAGAAACTTTCAAAACCCTAATGCACCTTCAGAAAGTAGCAGACGAGATCATGTGTAGGGCCTTCCCCATAACACTCAAAGGCCCCGCAAGGGTATGGTTCAGCCGATTGACGCCAAACTCCATCAGCACCTTCAAGGAGCTGAGCGCCCAGTTCACTACGCACTTCATTGGAGGGCACATGTATAAGAAGTCCACAGCCTGCTTGATGAGTATCAAGCAACGAGAGGACGAGACGCTGAGATCCTACATAACGCGCTTCAATAAAGAAGCACTCTCGATCGATGAAGCCGATGACAAAATACTGGTAGCAGCTTTCACGAATGGGCTGCGGAAGGGTAAGTTCTTGTTCTCTTTATACAATAACGACCTAAAGACCATGTC
This sequence comes from Quercus suber, assembly GCF_002906115.3. Lineage (NCBI taxonomy): Eukaryota > Viridiplantae > Streptophyta > Magnoliopsida > Fagales > Fagaceae > Quercus > Quercus suber. The sequence goes on from NW_027070138.1 coordinate 334,862, forward strand.
AGAAGTACTCTACAGGGCAACCAAATATATGAATGCCGAAGACGCATTGCTGGCTCGGGAGGAAAAGCCTAGAAAAAGGGAGCAACAGGAAGATGCCCGACAGGACCGAGATCGAAAGGATGACAAACGCTCCAAGCCCCCTGCAGGGAAATTCACGAATTTCACCCCGTTGATTGCCCTAATAGACCAGGTACTAATGCAAATCAAGGACGAAGGATCCCTGACCTTTCCTGAAAAGTTAAAGGGAGATCTCAATAAGCGATCTAGGGACAAGTATTGCCGTTTCCACCGTGATCACGGATATGATATGGCTGACTGCTATGACTTAAAACAGCAAATCGAAACCCTTATTAGACAGGGAAAACTACAGAAGTTCATCAGCAAGGAAAGGACGGATTAGCAACATCAAAAGCTGCAGCACCTATAGAACACGGAGCACCTACAGAAATACTACCAGTGAGATAATATGAAGAACAACGGCGCTCCCTAATTTCCCAATTTATTTAGTTTTTCTACAATTACTAGTTTTACTTAGTCAATTTTCTGCTACAATATGTTTTTAAGCCCAAGGGGGCAAGTACTTTTCTACAAATGCATGATTTTTTAATTAATAAGAGGAATATTCAGACACAACTATGTTTTCCTACCTGCATTCCTACAAAGTCCACAAGATGGACAGATCATTTCAAGAGGGTAAAGAATCCCACAAAGTGGATGGATCATCCCAAGAGGATGTAATTATAAGTCCACAAAGTGGACGAATCATCCCAAGAGGATGAAAATTATAGGTCCACGACCCCAAGTGGATGACTATCAAGGTGACGAGGTAACACTTAGTCACCTCAACAAGTCCACGACCCCAAGTGGACGACCATCAAGGTGACGAGGTAACACTTAGTCTTGGGGTCGACCATCAAGGTGACGAGGTAACACTTAGTCACCTCAATAAGTCCACGACCCCAAGTGGACGACCATCAAGGTGACGAGGTAACACTTAGTCACCTCAACAAGTCCACGACCCCAAGTAGACGACCAAGAAGGTGACGAAGTAACACTTAGTCACCTCAACAAGTCCACGACCTCAAGTGGACGACCATCAAGGTCATGAAGTAAAACTTAGTCACCTCAACAAGTCCACGACCCCAAGTGGACGACCATCAAGGTGACAAGGTAAAACTTAGTCACCTCAACAAGTCCACGACCTTAAGTGGACGACCCTCAAGGTGACGAAGTAAAACTTAGTCACCTCAACAAGTCCATGACCTCAAGTGGACGACCATCAAGGTGACGAGGTAACACTTAGTCACCTCAAAAAGTCCACGACCTCAAGTGGACGACCATCAAGGTGACGAGGTAAAACTTAGTCACCTCAACAAGTCCACGACCTCAAGTGGACGACCTCAAGTGGACGACCCTCAAGGTGACGACGTAACACTTAGTCACCTCAACAAGTCCACGACCTCAAGTGGACGACCATCAAGGTGACGAGGTAACACTTAGTCACCTCAAAAAGTCCATGACCCCAAGTGGACGACCAACAAGGTGACGAGGTAACACTTAGTCACCTCAACAAGTCCGCGACCAAAAAATGACGACCCAAAGTGGACGGACAAAAAAAAAAAAAGAAAAAAAAATGATGATGAAGTCTTGGACGGACAAAAAATGAAGAAGTCCTAGATGGACCAAAAAATGAAGTCCATGAGAAAAAGTGAACAAAAAAAAAAAAAGAAATGAAGTTCATAAACAAAGTGGACGGACAAAAAATGATGAAGTCCTGGATGAACAAAAAAATGAAGAAGTCCTAGACGGACCAAAAAATGAAGTCCATGAAGAAAAGTGGACGAACAAAAAATGAAGCCTATGACCAAAGTGCACGAACAAAAAAAAAAAAAAAAAAAAAAAAAGTTGGACGGATGTCCATGAACAAAGATGGACAAAAAAAAGAGTGGATGGATGCACAAAAGTAGACGGCCACCAAAAAAAAAAAAAGTGGACGGATGCACAAAAGTAGATGGCCACCAAAAAAACAGTAAAAAAAAAAAAAGAAAAAAGAAAAAAAGAAGAAAGATGGATGCATGTCCATGAACAAAGGTAGACGGACAAAATATCTTAAGAATGGCACGCTAATAGAGGACTACAACGCATCCCGAAGGTTGAAAGTTCGGGCATCACACGTCCCGGGGCAGTGCATCAATGGCCTACCATGCAGAAGGATGCTCAATCCTACATATAAGCATAAGACAAATGACAACGCTTCAGTAAGACTTCAGAGGACTAAACACTACAAAAAGGAAGCCGACGGACACCTAGTCCTCATCCCAATGGGATGGATCGACAACCAAGGATACTGACAATCAAGGATGCTAACAGCACCCGATTCTCATACAAAATTTAAGTCCTATTACCTACGGGTGGAAGGACGGACCAAGTCACTCACAAGTGCCTTGGTACAAATTCTAAGTCTTCCTATCTACGGAGTGGAAGGACGAACCAAGTCACAAGTGCCTTGGTACAATATTTAAGTCCTACTACCTACGGGTGGAAGGAGGATGAACCAAGTCACAAGTGCCTTGGTAAAAAATTTAAGTCCTACTACCTACAGGTGGAAGGACGGACCAAGTCACAAGTGCCTTAGTACAAAACTTAAGTCCTACTACCTATGGGTGGAAGAACGGACACAAGTGCCTTGGCACAAATTCTAAGTCCTACTACATACGGGTGGAAGGACGGACCAAGTCGCTCACAAGTGCCTTGGTACAAAATTTAAGTCCTACTACCTACGGGTAGAAGAACGAACCAAGTCGCTCACAAGTGCCTTAGTACAAAATTTAAGTCCTACTACCTATGGGTGGAAGGACGGACCGAGTCACTCACAAGTGCCTTGGTACAAATTCTGAGTCTTCCTACCTACGGGGTGGAAGGACGAACCAAGCCACCAATGAGTGTCTTCGTACAACATTTAAGTCCTACTACCTACGGGTGGAAGGACGAACCAAGTCACAAGTGCCTTGGTACAAAACTTAAGTCCTACTACCTACGGGTGGAAGGACGGACCAAGTCACTCACAAGTGCCTTGG